>NC_057794.1:68565405-68567812 GCF_018294505.1 Triticum aestivum | reverse complement strand
GACTGGTCATCTATCTCTGAATCCTCCTCTGAGGAGCTATCTGTAACCAGTGAGATATGCCCTTCGTCAAATAGCATAGTCTGCTCTGAAGACCTTGTTTTCACTCCAGAATTTGCCATCACCGTGTCAAATGGCTGATGCACACGAAGAGCAGTTGAATGCACTAACATTGTTGACAAATGTAATATGTAACAAAAAAGGATGGCCTGATATAATTTACATATAAGATGACTGGCTAAGCAGGATGGCATTGCAAAAATTCACATATGATGCCTGGCTAAACAAGATGGCGTTGCATAATTCACATAAACGATGAATAAACTAAACAGATGGCATTCACACAAAGGATGTCTAAACTAAGCAGATGACATATTTGATGTATAAAGTAAGCAATGCAGGACATCATATGCATGATATAACCAACATCAGCATGCCAAGTTAGAGCGAAGACCTCAGGGGGTAAATAGGAGTTGTCTTCTCCTTCTGAATCCCCCTCAGAATAGATATCTTCCTCTCGATTACAATCCGAAATGCGTGGAGGGGGGGGGCTGCCTTTGCACCTACCATGGAGCGACGACTTCATGAAATTTTATTGCCACACAAGGCTCGTCTCTTTTGCTCTACATGTTCAGTTCCATTGTTTACAATAACTGTCATGCATAGGAATAAAACATAGTGAGATTATGTAAGGAGTGCATGTAGAAATCCAGAGTGATGGTAGCAACATATGGATAGACCCAAAACCAATAATAGCAGGCAGATAATGGCTTTAGTTAAAAAATAAAGATAATGGCTTCTTTACTGTTTGTTTCCCACCCAACATGAAACTCATAGTAGACACCGGAGATTAACCAGATAGTAGATAGATACTATTGATAGCGGCCCCGATATGTACCCCACAACCATTTAAAAACTCAAGTTTGACCATTAGTTTGGAGCTGACTCAGAGTCTAATCGGTGAACAGGACGATAAAGTAGCATGTAATATTAAGCGATGCATAACGTAAGTAGACACGAAAGAGTGCGACCTCTCTTGTAGACCCGTGTAGTCCTCGAGGTCATCTGCTCGATTGATGATGGTAATGCAGTTTTCATGGCTGCCAGCGGCGGGGAAGAAGATCTGAGGCGGCGAAAGATAGTCTGGAGGCCGGATCCCTGCTGTGCTGGACCCTTCTGTCGTTGGAGCAGTTGAGCTGGGGTGGACGACGACGCATCAGGAGCGGGACAAACCACGCAAGGTTTTCTTTGAAAACTATATGTAAGAGAAGTAATTTTGTAAGGGCTCATTTGAATTGGAGGATTCCAACAATGCAGGGATAGGAAATAGACAGGAATAGGATAGGAATGCATGTGCAAAACAAAGAATTCAAAAACATATGATTTCAGCCAATATGGGTGTTTGATTCACAACAATTGGAAGATCACAGGATGCAAAGAAGCATGGTGAGATTAAGTCAAACCACAAGAAAATGTACGGTTATAATGCTATTATGCTACTATCTCTTAGTCTTGTGCTTCATGAATAGGAATTTGAAAAGTAGGACAAGTGAAAATTAAAATTCCTACGTTTTTTCTTTCAAGGAGACACTAAAGGAACAAATTCGTGTGCTAAGTGGACAATATATATAACATGTAGAGTAAAAAAGAGATGCAACAAGTGTACAACCTCTTTGGCGAAGCCATGTCGATCTCAGCGTGATTGGGTTGGCTGGTGAGGATGCTCCGATTGACTTTGCTGTCGGAGGAGGGGAAGAAAATCTTAGGCATCTGGAGATGGAGCCCGAGGTACTGCTCTGCTGTGATGGAGGGTTTCATCGTTGGAGCAGCTCTGGTGAGTTGTACGACGCCGAGGCTGAAGCAGGACAAGAGAGACAACAAACAACGTTAACCTGAGTGGAATTCTAATAGTATCTCCAATACATGACGTAAAATACATAACCACAAAGTGCTAGATGTAAAATACATCAGCCGCTCATCTCTGAACTTAACTATCGAAACTGAACTTAACTGTCGAAACTAAACTTAACTGTCGGAACTGAATTTTGCTGTCGAAACTGAATTTTGCTGTCGAAACTGAACGCACTAGCAAGGTAAGGTTACACGTCGGTCGACTAACTTTTTCATCTCTGGTCAGTCGATTTTGCAGCCGTTGGATACGAAATCAAGGGCCTGCGGTTCATCTTCAACCTCCACCCTTGAGCCGCCAGCCACCACCGGCCAAACAGTAGCCCCCCGCCGCCCGCCCCGAAAACACCCACCGTCGGTCTGCCGCTGCCCCGGCCATCCCTCTAGGCCCCCCCTGAGCCGAGCTTTTTCTCCGGCGATCCCCACACCACCGCCCCACCAACGCCACGCCACCGTCGGCGACCACCGCCCCCATCCTGAACCCTAAGATAGATAGTGGGGT
>NC_057794.1:68553076-68565144 GCF_018294505.1 Triticum aestivum | reverse complement strand
GAGCCCCCCCCACCCCCTGAAAATCGACTGACCCAAAAGTCGATTCAGTCGACTGAAGTGTAGCTAAATCGGAGCAACATCGCAAGCAAGAGCAAGACCGAGAGCAGCAGCGCGAGCAAGAGCAATAGCAAGAGCAGACCAGGCAGGGGACCAAGAGCAAGAGCAGAGCAGCAGCGCGAGCGAGAGCTAAAGCAGCAACAGCTCCTACTGATGTGGACGTCACCGCCGAGGGAGCGACGCCATGGATGAAGTGGCCGGCGACACCGCCGTGGATAGAGCCGCGCCGTGTCGGCTCGGGACCGAGCGTCGGCAGCACCGTGAGATCGAATCAAGAAGAAAATGCGGCGATCAGTGTACACCCTCTTTGGTGGCGCCGATTAGGCCGCAGCTTCATCCGACGAAACGATGATGATGATGCTCTTTCGGTGGTGCAGGTGAAGACGGCGGTGTGGGAATGGAGGTGGCGCGAAAGACGAGGGGAACGTCAGGGAAGCTCCTTGGAGGTGGAGGACGGGGTGGCTGAACCGGCGGGACGATGAGGTCGATGACGGATCCTCATCCGGTACGGTGGATGAGGGACGTCGAGGTGTTGCTGTGGACGACGTCGTCGGGGAAGAGGCTCCAGCTGGGTGGCGGATGGAGCAGGGTGTGTGGGGGTTCGTCGCGGGTTTTCGCGGCCTCGGTGTACGAATGGGTGGGCGGATGGGATGGCAGTGGGGAACCATGGCTTAGAGACGCGCTTTTCCAAAATGTGGGGTAAGTTACGAAAGTACCCCCACTGATTTGAGGCGGTTCTTTCGGTTCAGGGGTACCATGGGCATTTCGCGTGTCGGGATTTCAAAGGAGGTGGGAGTTTTCGCGCGCGTTGTAATTTCGGAATAGCAAGGCGCGGGTTGAGATGGAGGGAGTTGTCGGAGCACAACGAGACAGAGATATATCTTAAATATTTTGGGCTAACAAGGTGCGGGTTGAAATTTCCGGACAAGCCTAACATGTACTGTACCAAATCAATGCGCACTACAAATGTCATTCAAAACTTTGAATTCATGTTATGTTCAATTAAAATATTTCGCTATGTGTATAATGCATGCAACCTACTACTCAAATGAACGTTTTAGTGCATTCCAAACGTATATACTACCGCTTCAATATGAACTAAATTTGAATTCGTTTCTCTATTTGAATAAGATCTACAGTAATGATTGTTGTGAAGTCAAAGCATTTGAATTCATTTCTCTATTTTAATAAGATCTACAATCATCATTATTGTCAAGTTAAACCATCGTTTGTGTATTATCTTCACAGCACACCACATGATTAGTCTCGAGTTACATATGAACTATGTGTACTATATGAACTCAAACTAGATTTTTTGAATCCACTTTATTTTGATTTCAAGTCACATTACATTTCTAGTGCTAGCTAGATCTTCATAATCTAAACCATGTCTCATATGTATAATGTGTTTATCACATTATGTATGGTGCCCCAGGCCCTACGCCTACAAGTATTTGGATGTGAGTTGCAAACACCACACATTACCACAAATTCAGATAAAATGTGAGAATGTTCGATATATAGTATTGTTTAGATTGTTCGATATTTAGTTGTAAGCTGCAAACGCCACACATTATCACAAATTCAAATAAAATGTGAGATTGTTTGATGTATAATATGGTTTAGATTGTTTGACATTTAGCTGTGAGTTGCAAACGCCATGCATTATCACATTATGGTATAACATGTGCACAGCACGTGTATCACCTCTATATTCATGCATGCAATGTTTAAAACACTATGATCTTCTATTCTAATATATGAATCCGCTTTCATATCAAATTATGATCTTTGTTAGTCTCTTACACCCACACAATCCTCTAACCTTTGTAGCTACCACTAACTTTCTCTCGTGCATGCACACGCCCTCCTCGCCCTCCCCCTCCCTCGGCATTCTATACACCGGGCACATTCATTTTTTTCTTTAGGTCGTTCTCCCAGAGTCTCCACAACTCCTTTCCGACACACACTGATCGATAAACCTCTCCAGCGATGCCTGCCTACAACATACACACACACCTTCAATCTCCTCCTTTATGTGTCCTTGCCTCGTGTCTCTCATACGGTCAGACACACGTGTAAACTCTCGCCCCTCTTTTCATCGATCTCACAACCGCACACTCCTCCCCGTATCTAGCTAGTAGTTGGGCCTCTCGCACCACCTCCTAGCTCCATTCTCTCTGTCTATCCGTCTCGCTGGGCCTTATTTGCATCTAACAAATGGACGTACACCGACCGATCTCTCGCTATACATATAGCTAGCTAGGTCCTTATAACTCGTTTTTACCCACACGTCAATCGATCTACCTCATTAGTTGTGTCTCTCCCTTCCTCCGACAAACAACAATTGATCTACCGATCTAGTTAGGTTTGCTTACCAAAGACATGGTTCCCCTTCATCATCCATGGATGCGTCCCGACAAATCTATCACGCACAGGCACACATAGAAACACATCCCCACTCTTATTGATAATATTGCAGTTCCACCCTCAGTTTGTCTAGTAGGCCTCTCCCACCATCTTTGAGAAGCAACTCCATCACCCATCCAGCACTCTACCCCTCTCCCTCCCTCTCCCTCCCTCTCTCTCTCTCCTCTCTCTCTCCTCTCTCTCTCTCCTCTCTCTCTCTCTGTCCCATCATATTTCCCGTCTTCAGTTATGTATGGATGTCGACCGATCTCCCTCAAGACATAGCTGGGTCTCTCCTTCTCAACACATATACGAGTCGTTCTACCTCTATAGTTAGGCCTCTGCCTACCCCTCCCCCACCCCTCCCCCCCACACACACCAATACATTGAGCGCTCTAGTCATGTCTCCCTGCCACACACAAACTTGACATGTGCCCTCTAATGTTCCGGTAGGCCAGTCGCCCTATATCTTTGACTTGGACACACACACAATTTCGATGGCTCTCTTCATCGATCTCGCACCCACCCACTTGATCTTCTCTTCGACTCCATCGATAGCTATGACCCCTCCCTCTCTTCTTGTGGATTGCCCGACCCTCTATGTATGATATGGATAGGCCTCCATTTCACACACATTGCATGCAAAATTTTGTTTGAGATGTCACCGACACATATTCCCACAAATAATTCACGAAATCAACCCCCCACCCCACCCCCACCCCAAAACAAAAAACACTCATGAACGCGGTTTGTATCTCTCACACACACCCATGTAGGTGGGGGATGTGCACGAAGAGAAGAGGTACATGCACGACGCACGTACTCCCGTCTCTTTCCCAACCACACCCGCGTGGTTACACTGTGGAGCTCATTTCTGTACGAAAAAGGCAGCCCACGTGGTAATTTGGCACGTGTACTGGTTGTCCACTTGGTGGAGGGAGGATCGTCTACCACGGGTGAACAAACAAATTGCCACTTGACGTGTTATATTAAAAAAAAGAGGCAAACCATGTGGGGCCTACCTTAGAGGCAAGGCTCTATACATTGGAGTACTTTTGATGTGTCCCGTCAACTCGCAGAACGAGGAGAAGCTTGCTTAGTACGCCGTCTCCCCCGTTCCTAAATATAAGTCTTTGTAGAGATTACACCATGAACCACATGCGGATGTATATAGATGCATTTTAAGTGTAGATTCATTCATTTTGTTCCGTATGTAGTGGAATCTCTACAAAGACTTATCTACTAGTAATAGCTAGCCCCCACTACTAGGAATTCTCTATCCTATCCTTGAGCCACATCATCAAAATTGATGTAGCTATTATATGAAGTAAATTAGTCCATAATAGCCGTCTGATCTAGACGTTGAGAGGCTCCGCACTAAGCCACATGCAAGCATGCAGAAATACCGTGGCACATGCATGTGAGTGGGTTTTAAATCACATCAACATGTCTGCATGCAAGCATGCACCGGTAGCATGCATGTAAAGTGAGCTTTTAAGTCCCATTAACATGTCAAAAAGAAAAATATAATCCCATTATGCAGTAGGAGTTGGCTGATCTTTTTTCCTTACGTGGGATGATCTAAATGATGATGGGAGTTTATTTAGTTTGGCTACCACATTTTTCATGCGGTTATAGAGTTTTTTTTAGTTCTATGAAATTGATAATTTTGCGCAGAGAGATATACCGCTGTTCCGCGGCAATGCGCGGGGACTCATCTAGTAATATTTAGGAACGGAGCGAGTACTATGTAAAGAGTTAGGTGTCGCACGGTGATAGTGTGAGGTGGGCCATGTAATCACTGAGCTTGTGTGTTTTCACTGCTCTTGCACGCCTCCGCTGTAAGAATGGAGAAAATTGTAATCTAGTAGTAGTACCTCCTTTCGCCAAAAGCGTGGGACATCCAATAGTCCTACCACCTCAGTAATAAAGACCAATGAGCCGTAAAATCACATAGACCCAACAGTAACCATCACTCTTGCGCTAGTGAGAGGTCGCGTCTGCTCTGCCCGAGCATGAATGCGGCACCGATTTTTTGGAGCGGTGCTGACCGTTTTGGGGGGGAAGCGCGCGCGGGCGATGGAGGGGCTTTGTGTGGGCCAGGCTGGTGAGGAGCGGGCGTGGCAGCTGTCCGCATGTCCCTACCGGACACGCCCGGAAACGAGAGGATGCACCGACTCTCGCGGCTAAAATCGTACACTACACAACATCTCTCTGTAGGAGTAGATCGATCTGTCGCTCTCTCTAACACACACATGCTGTTAAACACACACACGCACACACACACACACGGACCTTGGTCCCGTCGGACCTTCTAACTTGAGTTCTCGGGTTCGATAACTACACTTGAGCATAATTTGTGCTAGGAGGATTCTTTGACTGGTCAAAATGTTTTCTAGGGTTTGCACGCTTCACACACTCTCTCCAGTATATATATATATATACATGCTGGAGCCTCAGCGCTTGTAGTTGCTCTCTTCACACTCTCTCGCCCTCTCCCTCCGTTCCGAATTACTTGTCGCGGGTATGGATGTATCTAGATGTATTTTAGTTCTAGAGACATGCATTTCTTCGATGAGTAATTTGGAATGGAGGGAGTAGTTGCTCTCTTCAAACTCTCTCGCCCTCTCCCGATCTAAACAAGACTTCGTCGGCCTCTCTCTCCCCTCACTGCTGCTCAAAGAGCCGGCAGGATCCGCCCGCCGGGAAGGGAAGGAGGCTTAATGCTATCGCCGTCAGTGAGGGACTACCGGCGCAGCTGTTCACTTTCCACCCAGCGGCGGCACGGGAGGGCCTCCGACCCCTTCTTCTTCGCCGCCGTCCCATCGCCCACCGAATCACGCCCCAAGAACCTTAAGGTATGATTTACTTACTCCACATGCATTACTCTAGCTGCATGTATACCATGAATCTAGGACGTGGTTCAAAGAGGAAAGGAGTGGGGGAAAGTAGTGGGAAAAGTTGTATATAGCATGATCTAGGACATGGTTCAAAGAGGAAATGAAGGGGGAAAGTTTTATAGTATGAATCTAGGACGTGGTTCAAAGAGGAAAGGAATGGGGGAAAGTAGTGGGGAAAGTTGTATCGTATAAATCTAGGACGTGGTTCAAAGAGGAAAGGAAGGGGCGAAAGTACTAGTTCAAAAAGGAAAGGAAGGGACAAGGCTGTAGAGTTTGAGCAGGACTAGATTTGCTGCACTCACATAGGGAAAGGTGTCTAAAGATAACAAAACTGGGACCAACACAAATATGCTCCTTGGTTGTTTGTTCTTTGTTGCAACAAACTCTGCATGACCACAGTACATCGGTAGATGCACATGGTGCTGGTGCGTCCACTGTCCCGTGCAACTCATTAGCTGTTGTTAATCTAAGGCCTTGTTTGGTTAAAAACTACCTAGTCCCTACCTGCTTGGTTCCAAGGACTAAACATGGACTAGAGGTTATTAAATGACATGCTAAAAGACCATGTTACCCCTAGTAATGAACTAATAGAGACAAGGTGCGATGCGTGGCAGGGGCAACTGTTGGAAAAAGTCCCAAAAAGATTCCCTCGGGGTCTTCTTTCTTTAGTCCCAAATGCCCACTTTTAGTCCCTAAAAGTCCCTCCTGTTTGGTATAGATGGGATTGACACAGATTGTTTTAGTCCCTACACCAAAATGTCCCTGTAAACAAACACCCTCTAATAATGACGCTGGAAAATTGATGCAATGCCACAGTTAAAAGCAAATTACATGTTTAATGAATTTTATTGTTAATATAATCTCTATGTTAATATTAATCAATGCCACCATTTGAGAAATGCTACTGTCTTGCTTTCTTTACCATTTAGATAAGGTAGATGCTTGTTTTTGTTGGCTTCTGTGTCATCCACCGTTATTGACCACTAATTGTTTCCTTTGCACCTTTGTGTAAACAGGGTTATCTACTTCACCTCGTTGCCATTGTGACCTTTTGTTGCACTGCACAAAACACTTTTTTTAAGAGTGTTTTGTGCAGTTCAACCAAAATGTCACACCGACAACGTTGCTTGATTGCTTGATCTTAGTGGAACTGCACAAGAGGAGATCTTACTTCCTATCCGTTAAGGCGAATTTG
This sequence comes from Triticum aestivum, assembly GCF_018294505.1. Lineage (NCBI taxonomy): Eukaryota > Viridiplantae > Streptophyta > Magnoliopsida > Poales > Poaceae > Triticum > Triticum aestivum. Next base: position 68,558,583 of record NC_057794.1, on the reverse strand, counting down.
GTTCAGATCTTCTTCTTGTGAGTTGTTTGAATTCCGCATCATGAGAGGTCAGTACTAGCCTTCTTTCACATGATTCTGCAGTGTGCTTTCATATGTTGTGCTACTTGTATGATAATGTTGCTTGATTTTAGTGAACTGCATAAATGGAGACAAGACTTCCAATCTGTATGTGCACCATAATATTCCATTGAGGTAAGATAAGGATATATCACAAACTTTCATCAGAAAATTAAGTTTAGTACTATACTTGTGCTCCCTAATTGACATGCCAAATCTTACATTGAAGGCGAAGCATGTCTGTTATTGAACCAAGTGATGAAGGGGAAGAACAAGCGGAAGAAAAACAAAAATCAACTCCTGGTGTTGTAATGAAGCACTGGAACTGTGATGACACAAGTAATGATATAGTTTTGCATCTTAGTTTATTGCTCTGGCTGGAACGAGCAATTGTTTTGCCACTGATTTGATGCCACTCTTAATGTAATATGTAATTATCTCAACTTGTGCAAACAGGGATCTTCTTTGAAGATACCATATATTTTAGTGGAACTACACAAGAAGATGTTGGAAACATTAAACTAATCGAGGAGCATATAGTAAGCATGGCCACCACCATAGATAGCAACAGATGGTTCCGGAGAAGTGCTTCATCTATATGCTCTACACAATAAGCCTCCTGACAAAGGTTGGTACTCGCCCACTGATTTCATCCATATGATTGAGCTTTGTCATCTCTATTGGTGTTGTGCTACTGTTTAGATACTGTCATGAAAAAGTGGTATTGTCCTTGAGAAGTGCTTCATATGTGCTGTTTTAAATATTTCCTTTCCTTTTTTTCGAGCAAACAGGGATGCTAGCATTTAGTAGTCCTCTTGTCTTTGCACAACAGGACCATCTTCCTCTGAAGAAGAATATGGAGTACGTGAAGTGACTAGTTTCGATTATGCCAGGATGAAGAAACCCTGTCTATATTCTCATCAGAAGGAGCAGTTGAAGGATGGTTACATTACTCCCCACAAGACCAAACTAACTTGAGCTCAGAAGGACTGATAAATCTCCATCTTTTTGCTGTGATGCGCAAGTACAATGTTGTTCTAGGATTCTTTCTGGTGATTTCCATTTTTCTAAAAGTGTGCTCTACATGGACCATGTATGTGCCTATTGAAACTGTCAATTCATAGTACAGTTTGCTTTATACTAATCACTTTTTTGTATTTGTGCAAATAGGGGTGCTCAGCTTGATTTCAATGGGAACTGCACAAAATGTTCATGAATACATCGAATCCTTCATTTCCACCACAAGAAAGGAGGTGCTGATAAGTTCAAGGCGTTGCAACATATAAGGGCGTAATCATACAAGCTACGCGTGAATTTGGTTGATTTTGGTGGAACTGCACAAAAAGAACAGCTGGTTTATTTAGCACGAGGTGCCATGTCAATGTCCAAACTGATGGCAAACCCTGCCCATCCACAATCGTAGGCATTTGATATTTTGGAATGGGACAACCTTTTCAAATTTTGCTCATTGATTTTAGCAAGACATGCGGTTGATATTTTCGAATGTGACGCCCTTTGCTGTCAGCAGCGTCGATCAATTTTTCTTTATTCTTTAGTTGTGAAGTAAATATTGCCTCTGACATGTGAGTTGCTGAGATGCATAATCATCGATTGTTTTGAATGTTCTCTATGAATTGCCAGGCCTGTGTGTTTGATTGCAATGTACAGACACGCTAAAAAGCTGCTCAAACTCTTTGTACTCCTTCTGTTCCTTTTTACTTCGCACATTGTGAAAGTGCATACTTTTTTGTATAAGATTGGTCAAAGTAGAGATACTTTGACTGTAGGCAAAACTTGTATGCAGACTAGAAAGGACCGGAGGGAGTACATGTGAAACTGCTGCAAACGAGGTGATCACCCTGGGAATAATGCTAGTACGTATTGTTTTGCATGTTCATCCAATGCCAGTGATACAGAAATTCGAACTAATCGAAATAAATTCATTCATACATGGTCGGATTTCATATAAACATGCCGGATTTCATTACATTTCATACATTCTTCAACTAAAAAGGGGTGCGCTGGAGGTATAATTAATTAACCGAAGCTACCCACCTGTGTCCCGCTGAGCCGAACATAAGCTTCAGTGACTTAACTGCAGGTGCAGTTGCGTAACTGACATGTGGCCTATTGGGCCCACGTGTCAGTCAGCCAACTGCACCAGCAGTTAAGTACAAGCAGTGTTCTTCTCCAGCGCAGCTCTCCGACTCCACGTCGCCGCCAAGAAGCTAACCGTCCGTCAATGGTCAACCCACCTAGCTTGGCTTCAACCGGAGGGTAGCAGCGGTGGCCTTACTTGGACCCGAGCGCGGTGACCTACCGTGTTCTACTCTTCCTCGTTTTCTGTGTGGCGTGGCCTCGTTGGTAGCGGGGCGGGGCCTCGGCGGAGCCGGCGGTGTCCTCTGCCTCATTGTTGGCGGGGCGGGGCCTCGGCGGAGCCGGCGGTGTCCTCTGCCTCGTTGTTGGCGCCACGGGGCCTCGGCAGAGCAGGGCCTTGTCGACGCCAGCGGAGCGGGGACTCGTTGGAGCCGGCATTGTCCTCTGCCTCGTCCTCGGTCTCGCCAAACAACGCCTCGCCCGCTTCATCGCCCTCTTTGCTAGCCTCTTTGTAGGCGGCCGCAGCCTCCGTCGGTACCGCCAGCGCTCGAGGCGGCCCTTGCGGGCGGAGCGGTACCTGCAGGTGCTCCTCGAGGAGATGGTGGTTGTAGGCGGCGTCGGCCTGGGCCTCCCGGAACTGCTCCTCACGCATCTGCCTCACCCTGTCCATATATTGGGCACGGGCCTCGCCGATGGTCATGGTGCAATGCACCGGCGAGGATGGCGCGGAGGAGGGGGTTGGCGCCGGATCGTCGACTACCATATTATCCATTGGGACATCGTCGTCCTCCGGCTGCCTGCCGGCCAGCCGGTCGGCAGCAATGGCTGCCATCTCCTTGTGGTCCGTCGTCCGCCCGTCCCGAAGAGCGCTGGAGCGCGAGGAAGCCATGGTGGGCAGTAGTGGTGTGGACAGGAGAAAGGGAACGGATGCGGATGACTGCGGCTATGGCCAGCGCAGCAGTTTATATAGCAATGGTGGGCGGGCGGAGGGACAGACGTGTGGCGCCGGAGTAGCCGCCTTGGCAACCGCATATCATTAATGTGGGCGGCAGATGGACGGACGGAAGACACTTGTGTCGTTTGAAAGCGGAGCAATCGCCTGCACCGGGAAGTGGGGAGGGCAGCGCTGACTGTTTCAGGCGGAAAGCGCACGCGGGCGAGGAGATGACTTTATTTGGAGAGGATGACAATGGGGACCCACCAGGTCCATAGCCTCACGTACGCAAGTGCCTCCTTATTATATATATACATATATAACTATAATTTATTTTGCTTCCTCCTGGTTTCCTGACATCACGGTCCCACACCATTGTCAACCTATGTAGTACTCCCTCCTTTCCGGTTTATAGGGCTTATCTCAAAATTTTAGTTTTTCCATTTTATAAGGCTCAATTTGGTTGTTCCCCATCACATGTTCAGACTTCAAGGTGCATTAAATCATTGCATGCAAGTATTAAGAGAAAACTGACCAATGCATGCACTTTATGCATGCATGCATTACAATTAATTGGGTGCTTTTGCAAACTACAAAAAAAAATTCCACCACTCATCATCTACCTTGGTTGGTGAGATTTTTGAATTGAGCCTTATAAACCAAAAAGGAGGGAGTAGCCAATAAACGAGAGAATTGCACAAGAAGCGGCCGACAGCTGGGACCAAGCAGCTCGAGCAGTATTTGTGTTTTTGAGGTGTGAGCACTGCAGAGTTTTTTGATGTTTAGCCCAGATATTAATTTTACTCCTCTGAACAACAACGAAAACATTGCTGCAGGTATTAACTGGGCGGGCTGTGGCCCGTCTAGCCCAGGCCAGATATCCAGCCTAGATATTAATTTTTTTCAAGTTGAAAATGGCTAGCCCAACTATACTTTTTTTAGGAATACCCAGGGAAGGTCAAGTTGTTATTCTCCGCCCCGCTGGGCTGCAAATCTTTCCTAGGAGGGATGCATTAGGCTTAACAAGAAAATGGGCTTTAAGAAATAATAAATGGGATGTAATTATAAAAACTGGGCAGTAACTATAAAAAATGCACCAAACACGTGATTACTTTATAAAATATTATTTTTGGATATTGAAAATTTTAATTTCATTAATTGTTGCGAGTGCAATGTTTCGTTGGATTTTTACATAATATAAATTTATATTGAAATTGTATTTAATCTGACTAGAAATTTCGGGATAAAAATATTTCGAATCCCATCAAAATGTGGGAAATTTTATTGAATTCTGTTTTGAACGGTTGGTTGAAATGGGCTGTACTTTTAACAAACTGTAAATGGGATGTAGTAAATTCCATTAGAATTCAAAAATGGGCTACACATTCTTACAAACTCAAATGGGCTATAAGTTCTCTGCCACACACTTCTGGCCTTACTAAGTTGACGTGTCCCCTAAAAAAACAGAGTAGACGCCTATGCAAGGCTTTGTCAACTTATAGTCAACACACGGTTCGAGCAGCAGTGGTCGTTGGATGTCCATCCAACGGATGCCGTGCTTCATCTTCAATCTCGGATATTCTAGCTTCACCCGCCCAAAAAATGATTCCTCCCCCTGACATCTGGGGCGCACCATTTCGGAAGCTGACCCGTGGGCCTACTAAGTTGACGTACCAAGGGCTTTGTCAACTTAGTCAATATAAACGATTCTAGCTGTAGTGACCGTACGATGTCCATTCAACGGCCGTCGTGCTTCTTCAACCTCTGGTCTTATTGCTCCAGCCGCTCAAAGCAGCGCCGGTCGTGCCGCCTGCTCCTGCCTCCCGTGGCCGGCTGTGCTGCCGCAGAGGCCTCACCGCCCCCTACTACTCCCACTGCTGGCCAGACCATCCCTCCACTCACCCACACCCTCTGTTATTCTGCGGCGACGGCAGCGCAGCCAAACCAGTGAACCCTCGTACTCCTCTCAGTGTGTGCATCCACTGCCGCGTCTTCCCGGCTCTGTGTCGTCCCCTTCCTAGGCCTCGCCGTCGTCCACCGCCATGGTGCTCTCAGCACGACGTGGTCAACATGGTCAAGGAACGACTTCCATTAGACGTGGAATGTATGTGGAGAGGTTGATAGCTGGGTCCACGACAGCCGCAAGGAAGTGCCTCCTTATTACGCGCAAAATAATTATTCCTCCACCTGACAGTGGGGACCCACCGGACGGGCCACCGTATTTCGTGAAAAATGATTCGCCCCCTGACTGCTGGGACCCACGAGCTACATCTTCGCATGCAAGGAAGTTCGTACGGAAAAAAACGATTCGCCCCTTGACTGCTGGGACCCACCAGCTACATCTTCGCACGCAAGGAAGTGTGTCCGAAAAAAAACGATTTGCCCCCCGACTACTGGGACCCACCAGCTACACCTTCGC
>NC_057794.1:68551838-68552981 GCF_018294505.1 Triticum aestivum | reverse complement strand
CACGCAAGGAAGTGCATCCGGGCAAAAAAAAAACGATTCGCCCCCTGACTGCTGGGACCCAGCAGCTACACCTTCGCACGCAAGGAAGTGCGTTCGGGCAAAAAAACGATTCGCCCCCTGACTGCTGGGACCCACCAGCTACATCTTCGCAGGCAAGGAAGTGCCTGACAGTCGGGAACCACCTGGCCGAAGCGTACGTAGCGTTGTCATTCTGGTCGCGAACGTGTACGTACATACTAGTCGATGTAGAGGAGCGCACGTGTCGTAGTAGAGGCGCGCACGTAGCATGTACACGTACGTACAGCGACCAGTGTGCAAGAAAGAAAATACGGCCACATATGTGTACATACGGGCAGGGTCTCAAACGCCTACTCGCGCATACGTACGGCCAAGAATCGTGTACATGACTGGGTCGGAACGGAGAAACAACGCCGTCGTCGTGTTCATGGGGAGGCAACGGAATGCGTCGTGTTCATGGGGAGGCAACGGAATGCGTCGTGTTCATCGGGAGGCAACGGAATGCGTCGTGTTCATCGGGAGGCAACGGAACGCGTGGGAGCCAACCGGCTGGGTCGGAATGGAATGCGTGGTCGTGTTCATCGGGAGGGCTTGGACGGAACAGGCGATGGAAACGAGGCCTGGCGTACCGCAGAACGGAGGAAACGGACCTCCTACGGTCGAAACGGGGGTCCTGTTGATCGGGAGGGGTGTGGCGTACCGCAAAACGGACAAAACGGAACTCCTATGGTCGAAACGGGGGTCCTGTTGATCGGGAGGGGTGTGGCGTACCGCAAAACGGACGAAACGGACCTCCTGTTCATCAGGAGGGGTGTGGCGTACCGCAAAACGGCACTCCACGGGATACTGTTCATCTCCACCGTCGACCTCCTCCAGCCTCCACGGGCTACCGTCGACCTCCTCCAGCCTCCACGGGCTCCTATTCATCCAGCCTCCACGGGCTCCTGTTCATCCAGCCTCCACTGCGCGCTACTCCAATGGCTACTGTTCAACCACCCCTCCACCGTCTACTGTTCATCCAGCCCTCCACACCACGGGGTCCAGTTCAACCACCCCTCCACGGGCACCCCTCCACCGTCTACTGTTCATCCAGCCCACCACACCACGGGGTCCTGTTCTTCCAGA
>NC_057794.1:68303886-68551568 GCF_018294505.1 Triticum aestivum | reverse complement strand
AGTTAGCAGTAGTAGCGAAGGAATCGCTCGATCGGGTTCAGTTAACAGCCATCGATCGATCGCTCGGGTTCAGTAACGCGTAGCCTGCAGTGCAATTGCTCAGGTTCAGTTAGAGCCCAATGCCTCGCTCAGTTTCAGTTAGAGCCAACGCCTCGCACACACGCGCGTACGTGTACAAGAGAAACGCGCATCGCTTGTCCCCCGACCTCCCACCGTAACCGGGAACTCCCCGGAATTTTCCTCGCCCTCGCTTCTACCATGGTTTTTTCCATCATGGACAGCCCAAAGAATGTCATGCAGCTGCGTCTCCGGCCCGCCCAGGACGAAAAGCCCATGTCCTCTCATGATTTTTTGTCATAGAAGTAGGAGCCCACCACATCTATGATGATACCAGGTTTTGTCACAATTATCGTCATAGAAGTGTCATATGTATGACAGAAATTTTTTTCGTTCGGCCCAAAATGTCACGGATGTGTCTTTTTTTGTAGTGTGTGAAGTCTTTGCGATCTTGCTGTAAAAAACAGAAACTTTTGCACTCACGAGATTAGCTGCCATTTTTTACTGGAGAATACGTTTAGGTTGATTATTTTTGCAGATGATTAATAGAAAAATTCCTCAGGTCCACCAATTTATTTCAGAATTTTTGGAGTGACAGAAGTATTCGAATGATACATATTACTACAGACTGTTCTATTTTTGACAGATTCTGTTTTCATTGTGTTGTTTGCTTATTTTGATGAATCTATGTGTAGTATCGAAGGGTATGAACCATAGAGAAGTTGGAATACAGTAGATATTACACCAATGTGAATTTAGAATGAGTTCACAACAGTACCTAAGTGGTGATTTATTTTCTTATACTAACGGAGCTTACGAGTTTTCTGTTAAGTTTTGTGTTTTGAAGTTTTCAAGTTTTGGGTAAAGATTCGATGGACTATGGAATACGGAGTGGCAAGAGCCTAAGCTTGGGGATGCCCAAGGCACCCCAAGGTAATATTCAAGGACAACCAAGAGCCTAAGCTTGGGGATGCCCCGGATGGCATCCCCTCTTTCGTCTTCGTTCATCGGTAACTTTACTGGGAGCTACATTTTTATTCACCAGATGATATGCATTTTGCTTGGAGCATCATTTTATTTTGTTTTGTTTTGCTTGCTGTTTGAATAATATACCAAGCTCTGAAATTCTTAAATGTTAGAGAGTTTTCACATAGTTGCATAATTATTCGACTACTCATTGATCTTCACTTATATCTTTTGGAGTAGTTTGTCATTTGCTCTAGTGCTTCACTTATATCCTTTCAGAGCACGACGGTGGTTTTATTTTATAGAAATTATTGATATCTCATGCTTCACTTATATTATTTTGAGAGTCTTTTAGAATAGCATGGTAATTTGCTTTGGTTATGAAATTAGTCCTAACATGATAGGCATCCAAGATGGGTATAATAAAAACTTTCATATAAAGTGCATTGAATACTATGAGAAGTTTGATTCCTTATGATTGTTTTGAGATATGAAGATGGTGAGATTAGAGTCATTCTAGTTGAGTAGTTGTGAATTTGTGAGATACTTGTGTTAAAGTTTTTGATTCCCGTAGCATGCACGTATGGTGAACCGTTATGTGATGAAGTTGGCGCATGACTTATTTATTGATTGTCTTCCTTATGAGTGGCGCTCGGGGACGAGCGATGGTCTTTTCCTACCAATCTATCCCCCTAGGAGCATGCGCGTTGTACTTTGTTTCGATAACTAAAAGATTTTTGCAATAAGTATATGAGTTCTTTATGACTAATGTTAAGTCCATGGATTATACGCACTCTCACCCTTCCACCATTGCTAGCCTCTCTTGTGCCGCGCAACTTTCGCCGGTACCATAAACCCACCATTTACCTTCCTCAAAACAACCACCATACCTACCTATTATGGCATTTCCATAGCCATTCCAAGATATATATTGCCATGCAACTTTCCCCTTTCCGTTTATTATGACATGCTTCATCATTGTCATATTGCTTTGCATGATCATGTAGTTGACATCGTATTTGTGGCAAAGCCTCCATTCATAATTCTTTCATACATGCCGCTCTTGATTCATTGCACATCCCGGTACACCGCCGGAGGCATTCACATAGAGTCATATTTTGTTCTAAGTATCGAGTTGTAATCCTTGAGTTGTAAATAAATAGAAGTGTGATGATCATCATTATTAAAGCATTGTCCCGTGTGAGAAAAAAATAAAAAAAGAGAAAAAAAAGAGAAAGGTCAAAAAAAGAGAAGGCCAAAAAACAAAAAAAGAGAAAAAGAGAGAAGGGGCAATGCTACTATCCTTTTACCACACTTGTGCTTCAAAGTAGCACCACGATCTTCATGATAGAGAGTCTCCTATGTTGTTACTTCATATACTAGTGGGAATCTTTCATTATAGAACTTGGCTTGTATATTTCAATGATGGGCTTCCTCAAAATGCCCTAGGTCTTCATGAGCAAGCGAGTTGGATGCACACCCACTTAGTTTCTTTTTGAGCTTTCATACACTTATAGCTCTAGTGCATCTGTTGCATGACAATCCCTACTCACTCACATTGATATCTATTGATGGGCATCTCCATAGCCCGTTGATACGCCTAGTTGATATGAGACTTATCTTCTCCTTCTTGTCTTCTCCACAACCACCATTCTATTCCACCTATAGTGCTATGTCCATGGCTCACGCTCATGTATTGCGTGAAGATTGAAAAAGTTTGAGAACATCAAAAGTATGAAACAATTGCTTGGCTTGTCATCGGTTGTGCATGATTTAAATATTTTGTGTGATGAAGATAGAGCATAGCCAGACTATATGATTTTGTAGGGATAGCTTTCTTTGGCCATGTTATTTTGAGAAGACATGATTGCTTTGTTAGTATGCTTGAAGTATTATTATTTTCATGTCAATATTAAACTTTTGTCTTGAATATTTCGGATCTGAACATTCATGCCACAATAAAGAAAATTATAGTGAAAAATATGTTAGGTAGCATTCCACATCAAAAATTTTGTTTTTATCATTTACCTATTCGAGGACGAGCAGGAATTAAGCTTGGGGATGCTTGATACGTCTCCAACGTATCTATAATTTTTTATTGTTACATGCTATTATATTATCAACCTTGGATGTTTTATATGCATTTATATGCTATTTTATACGTTTTTTGGGACTAACCTATTAACCTAGAGCCTAGTGCTAGTTTTTGTTTTTTTCCTTGTTTTTGAGTATTGCAGAAAAGGAAAACCAAATGGAGTCCAATTGACCTGAAAATTCACGGAAATCATCTTTGGACCATAAGAAGCCCACGGAGTACCGGAGATGGGCCAGAAGGTCCCCGACGCATCCACGAAGGTGGAGGGCGCGCCCTACCCCCTGGGCATGCCCCCTATCTCGTGGCCGCCTCGGGGACCCTCCTAACTTGTTCTCGACTCCAACACCTCTTATATATACAGAAACCTCCAGAAAATATCCTAGATCGGGAGTTCCACCGCCGCAAGCCTCTGTAGCCACTGAAAACCAATCTAGACCCATTCCGGCACCCTGCCGGAGGGGGGAATCCCCCTCCGATGGCCATCTTCATCATCCCGATGCCCTCCATGACGAGGAGGGAGTAGTTCACCCTCGGGGCTGAGGGTATGTACCAATAGCTATGTGTTTGATCTCTATCTCTCTCTCTCTCTCTCTCGTGTTCTTGATTTGGCATGATCTTGATGTATCGCGAGCTTTGCTATTATAGTTGGATCTTATGATGTTTCTCCCCCTCTACTCTCTTGTAATGGATTGAGTTTTCCCTTTGAAGTTATCTTATCGGATTGAGTCTTTAAGGATTTGAGAACACTTGATGTATGTCTTGCATGTGCTTATCTGTGGTGACAATGGGATATCACGTGATCCACTTGATGTATGTTTTGGTGATCAACTTGCGAGTTCCGTGACCTCGTGAACTTATGCATAGGGGTTGGCACACGTTTTCGTCTTGACTCTCCGGTAGAAACTTTGGGGCACTCTTCGAAGTTCTTTGTGTTGGTTGAATAGATGAATCTGACATTGTGTGATGCACATCATATAATCATACCCACGGATACTTGAGGTGACATTGGAGTATTTAGGTGACATTAGGGTTTTGGTTGATTTGCGTCTTAAGGTGTTATTCTAGTACGAACTCTAGGATAGATCGAACGGAAAGAATAGCTTCGTGTTATTTTACTACGGACTCTTGAATAGATCGATCAGAAAGGATAACTTTGAGGTGGTTTCATACCCTACAATAATCTCTTCGTTTGTTCTCCGCTATTAGTGACTTTGGAGTGACTCTTTGTTGCATGTTGAGGGATAGTTATATGATCCAATTATATTATTATTGTTGAGAGAACTTGCACTAGTGAAAGTATGAACCCTAGGCCTTGTTTCAAAGCATTGCAATACCATTTACGCTCACTTTTACCACTTGTTACCTTGCTGTTTTTATATTTTCAGATTACAAAAACCTATATCTACCATCCATATTGCACTTGTATCACCATCTGTTTGCCGAACTAGTGCACCTATACAATTTACCATTGTATTGGGTGTGTTGGGGACATAAGAGACTCTTTGTTATTTGGTTGCAGGGTTGTTTGAGAGAGACCATCTTGATCCTACGCCTCCCACAGATTGATAAACCTTAGGTCATCCAATTGAGGGAAATTTGCCACTGTCCTACAAATCTCTGCACTTGGAGGCCCAACAACATCTACAAGAAGAAGGTTGTGTAGTAGACATGATCAACATCGTGTGAGCTCGGCTGAGGAATCCCCTTCCCACCGTACTCCACGGATTCTTTCCCCCCTGGACAAAGCTCACCTCTAAGCGAGGCTCTGGACTTGATGTGATCCCTCGTTATTACAGAGGAGCAATGTCAGAACTACGCCCAACCCAGACTAGGGGCTGAGAGCGGGGAATTTTACGTCCCCCTATAACTCAAGGCACAACCTACCTGAAAACTCTATTGGCAGCTGGGAGGACTTGGAAGACGCCTTCCGCAACCACTTCCAAGGCACATACGTCAGACCTCCACATGCCGATGACTTAAGTCACATAGTTCAACAGCCCGGAGAGTCAGCCAGGAAATTCTTGACCTGGTTCTTAACTAAAAAGAACTAGATCATCGACTGCTCGGATGCCGAAGTCCTAGCAGCCTTTAAGCATAGCATCCACGACGACTGGCTCGCCCAACACCTCAGCAAAGAAAAGCCGAAGTCCATGAAGGCCCTCACGACACTTATGACCCGCTTTTGTGCGGGCAAAGATAGTTGGCTAGCCCGTAGCAATAATAATGCAAGCGAACCTGGCACCTCCGAAGCCAAGAATAGCAACGGCAAGCCCCGACGCAACAAGCATAAGCGTTGAAACAATGGTGACAATACTGATGACACGACGGCAATGCCGGATTCAGTGCCTCCATGTCCGGTTAGCGGAAGAAGCCATATAAAAGGAATAATCAGGGCTCTTCCAGCTTGGACCGCATACTCGATCGTCCATGTCAGATCCACGGCACCCCTGATAAACCAGCCAATCATACCCACCCGGAGTTGTTGGGTCTTCAAACAGGCCAGCAAGTTAAATGCCGAAGACAAGGAGAAGGGGTCGCAAAGCGAGAATGACGACGAGGAGCCCCATCCGCCGAACACAGGGGGATGAAGAAGTTTCCTCGCAGGTTAAAACAGTGAACATGATATACGTTACCCATATCCCCAAGAGGCAACGCAAACGTGCGCTCAGGGACGTCTATGCGACAGAGCCAGTCGCCCCAAAATTCAACCCATGGTCGTCCTGTCTGATCACCTTCGATCGCAGGGACCATCCGACCAGTATCCGTCACGACGGTTCAGCCACACTGGTCCTCGACCCAATCATTGATGGATTCCACCTCACGCGCGTCCTCATGGACGATGGCAGCAGCCTCAACCTACTCTATCATGATACAGTCCGCAAAATGGGCATCGATCCGTCAAGAATCAAGCCCACAAAAACTACCTTTAAAGGAGTAATACCAGGTGTAGAGGCCCGCTGCACAGGCTCAATTACATTGGAAGTCATCTTCGGATCTCCGGACAACTTCCGAAGCAAGGACTTGATCTTCGATATCGTCCCCTTCGTAGTGGCTATCACGCACTGCTCGGACGAATGGCATTTGCTCGATTCAATGCGGTGCCACACTATGCTTATGTCAAGCTCAAGATGCCCGGACCACGTGGTGTCATAATAGTCAATGGAAACACGGAGCGCTCCCTCCGTACTGAGGAGCACACCGCGGCCCTGGCAGCAGAAGTACAGAGCGGCCTTAACAAGCAGAACCTTAATTTGGCAGCCAAGCTCCCGGACACTGTCAAACAAGTCTGGACTACTCTGTAGCAGGACAGCCCAGCTCATCAGGAGCTCGACTAGCAATTCGGCCTCCGTCTCAGTCCCGACCAAATGGCAGTACACGTATCACGCGTACATAACTACACACTCAAAATACCATGGGCATAGACGGAGACGTAACTTGATTGTGGTCCATCATACGGCTCCCACACATACTTTTCATTTTCCTTTTTACCATTTTCTTGTCTCTTCTCTACAGGCCCCCTCTCGACAGCCTGATCATCGGTCCTTTCGAAGGACGGATATACCAAGGCGGCAAGCAGCACAGACATGTGGGGGAATTTCTAGATGTTCTTCTTGACGATCATTCTACCTGTTTTCAGGACCCGCACGCAGCTCCCCCTTGGTTTTGGCATGTTAAGTAGCCCTGTTGCTTATCACACTATTTGTACAAATATGCTTTGACGTATTAATCAAAATTATAATGAAAATAGTTTGCGGCCCAACTCATGTGGCCCTGGTTTTCTACTTCATTTTATTTCACTATTCTTATCTTTGGTATGCCTTAATTCTCCAGGGGCTTTATTGCGCTCCATACTACGACAACAATCTGAACACTTTTACAGTATAGTTCGGCCCCCGAATTTAGCATTATATGCATCGGCTCCGAATCATATCTTTGGTCAATAGTTGGGTTGCCTGGCTCCCGTGCTTACTACCTTACGTTCCGCTCTATCGGCTAGGGTAGCAAAGGGAGAATTACTGTGATTGTGTCTTGGTTTATCTAGATGAGCACCTTAGTAGAGAAAGCCAAAAACTGACAGTCATGATGCAGCGTGAGCTGGTCAGCTCTTCGGAGGTTAAAATCTCTTGCGATTTTTTCCGCATTATGCGACGGATCAGCCTTCACCCGATCAGGTGTCTAAAGCACCCTCATCCGACTAAGGAATACTAGGGGCTGCGCTTAAATTTCTATTGTCAAACTCCTATGGCTAAGTGAGGGTGATAAAGCCACATAGTCTGATTGCCTGGTTCGCTACGCTAAACACCTCCTTTAAGGACCAAAATTTTGGATCAAGAGTGTTTAGGTTTCAACCCGAACACCCCGTACTACCTGCGTGGGGGGTGAAGCCGACGACTGGCCAGCTCTCAGATTTAATAAAATGGCCGCACAGGAGGTAAAATTCCAAAATAAATAGCAGGCATTATATTACATATCAGTCTTGTTTTCATCATACAGGGCGGAATAACATGAAGGTATTCATTCAAAGATAAAGTCTTTTGAACACTGGCCCTCTACAATGCGGGATCCCTTCAGGACATCCTTAAAATGCCGCTCGGGCGTACAGTGCTCCTTGCCCGCGGGCGGTCCCTCGGTCGCGAGCTTGACGGCGTCCATCTTCACCCACTGCACCTTGACACGGGCGAAGGCCATTCGCGCACCTTCGATGCAGACCGACCGCTTGATGGCATCAAACCGAGGGCAGGCATTGACCAGCCGCTTCACGAGTCTGAAGTAGCTGCTGGGCAGGGCGTCAGTAGGCCATAGACGGATTATCAAATCCTTCATGGCCAGTTCGGCCCCCCTATGTAGTTCGGTTAGCTGCTTCAGCTGATCGCTAAAGGCACCGGATGTTCTGGCACAAGGTATTGCGACCAGAACAGCTTCTCCGTTGAGCTCCTCTCTTCGGCTCGGAAGAACTCCGCAACATCGGCAACACTGCGCGACAGATCCGCAAACGCCCCTAGAGAACTTCAAATTTGGGTCAGTAAGAGGAACCTTTCTTCATATACTTGCTCTACATAATAAAGGACTTACCCGCCGTGATTTTTCTGGCCTCCTGGATATCCTGGAGGGTGCCCTGGGCTTCAACCTAGGCATCATGTGCGCTTTGGTGGGCCTTGGCAAGTTCAGACTCTTGATCCGCAATATTCCGCTCCAAGGACTCGCATTTCTGCACGACGTCCTAGAGCTCCTGTTGAACCTCACCAACCCCGGCCTCATGTTTCTCGCGAGTGGCTTGTTCCTTTGGCACTCTCTCCTGGGCTTCGGCCAACGCCTTCTTGAGGGTCTCCACCTTGGTCGCCGCTCCTACAAAAGATCATGGCACTATGGTCAACAAAAATCATTCATCCTTTCTGAACCTACACAAGGTCATTGCATACCTTGATGGTCCTCCAGCTATTTTTTCACACGATCGAGCTCTTCCTCGGTCCGCTCCAGACTCTGCTTCAGTCTAGAGACCTCAGCAGCATGAGAGGTCGCAGCCAGCAAATACGCCTGCTTATTCACATAGACACGTATGGTTAGTCTCCTACGAAAATTATTTGATCCTTTGTCCGGCTTTTCTTTTCGAAAACCGGACAGTGTCTCAGGGGCTATGGTCTATACTATGGCATTCCTTTTGCATAAATTGCGTTTCATACATCAAAGCCTGTTAGAAGGCTTGTGCAGGCTTCAGTCAGTCCGCTCTTTGCAGACTAAATCCTCTCAACCACTGTACCCATGAGGGTACGGTGTTCCTCAACAATGGAAGCAATTCGCAGCGCTTCTAGTAGAGTATCCGGTGCCTCTGGATGGACAGAGGTCACTGGTGGGATCGGTGCACCTTCTTCTTTCGAAGGAGGCTACTTGCCGGATTCCGGAGCCGTAACAAATATATCAATTTGACTCACATGCCTCATCTTCTTGGTCGTATCAAAATGATCATCATGCTAAGCTAACGGATTGGTCAAGTCAATCACATCATTCTCTATTGATGTGATCCCGTTAATCAAATGACAACTCATGTCTATGGTTAGGAAACATAACCAGCATTGATTCAACGAGCTAGTCAAGTAGGGGCTAACTGGTGACACTCTGTTTGTCTATGTATTCACACATGTACTAAGTTTCTGGTTAATACAATTCTAGCATGAATAATAAACATTTATCATGATATAAGGAAATATAAATAACAACTTTATTATTGCCTCTAGGGCATATTTCCTTCAGTCTCCCACTTGCACTAGAGTCAATAATCTAGATTACATTGTAATGATTCTAACACCCATGGAGTCATGGTGCTGATCATGTTTTGCTCGTAAGAGAGGCTTAGTCAATGGGTCTGCAACATTCAGATCCGTATGTATTTTGCAAATCTCTATGTCTCCCTCCTTGACTTGACCGCGTATGGAATTGAAGCGTCTCTTGATGTGTGATACGTCTCTGTCGTATCTACTTTTCCAAACACTTTTGCCCTTGTTTTGGACTCTAACTTGCATGATTTGAATGGAACTAGCCCGGACTGACGCTGTTTTCAGCAGAATTGCCATGGTGTTATTTCTATGCAGAAATAGAAGTTCTCAGAATGACCTGAAAATCAACAGAGAATTATTTTGGAATATATCAAAAATACTGGAAGAAAGATCCACGTCAGGGGGGC
The DNA here is from genome assembly GCF_018294505.1 of Triticum aestivum. Taxonomy (NCBI): domain Eukaryota; kingdom Viridiplantae; phylum Streptophyta; class Magnoliopsida; order Poales; family Poaceae; genus Triticum; species Triticum aestivum. The sequence continues at coordinate 68,541,771 of NC_057794.1, read as the reverse complement.
CACCACTTGTCCACGCGGGTGGGGGGCGCCCTATCCCCCTGGGCGCGCCCCCTGCCTCGTGGGCCCCCTAACGCTCCACCGACCTCCACCTTGACTCCATATATTCGCTTTCAGGGAGAAAAAACCAGTGAGAAGGATTCATCACGTTTTACAATACGGAGCCGCCGCCAATCCCTAAACTCACTTGGGAGGCCTGATCTGGAGTCCGTTCGGGGCACCGGAGAGGGGGATCCGTTGCCATCGTCATCATCAACCTTTCTCCATCATCAATTTCATGATGCTCACCGCCGTGTGTGAGTAATTCCATCGTAGGCTTGCTGGACGGTGATGGGTTGGATGAGATTTATCATGTAATCAAGTTAGTTTTGTTAGGTTTTGATCCCTAGTATCCACTATGTTCTGAGATTGATGTTGCTATGACTTTGCTATGCTTAGTTCTTGTCACTAGGGCCCGAGTGCCATGATTTCAGATCTGAACCTATTATGTTTTCATGAATATATGAGAGTTCTTGATCCTATCTTGCGAGTCTATAGTCACCTATTGTCGGTGTCAAAATCGGCGGATCTCGGGTAGGTGGTCCCGAACTGTGCGTCTAAGGTGGATGTTAATAGGAGGCGGGGGACACGATGTTTACCCAGGTTTGGGCCCTCTCGATGGAGGTAATACCCTACGCCCTGCTTGATTGATCTTGATGATATGAGTATTACAAGAGTTGATCTACCATGAGATCGTGGAGGCTAAACCCTAGAAGCTAGCCTATGGTATGATTGTTGTTGTCCTACGGACTAAACCCTCCGGTTTATATAGACACCAGAGGGGGCTAGGGTTACACAGAGTCGGTTACAAGGGAGGAGATATACATATCAGTATTGCCAGGCTTGCTTTCCATGCCAAGGAGAGTCCCATCCGGACATGGGACGAAGTCTTCGATCTTGTATCTTCATAGTCCAACAGTCCGGCCAAAGGATATAGTCCGGTTGTCCAGGGACCCCCTAATCCAGGACTCCCTCAGTAGCCCCTGAACCTGGCTTCAATGACGATGAGTCTGGCACGCAGATTTGTCTTCGGCATTGCAAGGTGGGTTCTTCCTCCGAATACTTCATAGAAGATTCTGAACACAAGGATAGTGTCCGGCTCTGCAAAACAAGTTCCACATACCACCGCAGAGCGAATAATATCTCCACAAATCTAATCTGCTGACACATTTAGCAACATGACATCACATCATGGCCCGGTCATTATTCGAACCATTTTTCTCAACCATCACTGCACATATTGCGAGGCGGTTTTCTTGACACGTCTTGTCGAAGCAGAGATCGTGTCCCCCTTATTACGGGATTCTCATCAATACGGACATGGGTAACCCAATCGTGCCCGTTGGTATGACTCCTCGATTTTAGGAAAGTCCCAAACGACCACGAGGAGGACGCTTGATATTCACCCTCTTTATAAAGAGGCCAAGGCCTGTCCTTTTTTCCTTCCGTACTCAATCAAATCCTTCCCCCGCCTCGAGTTCCAACACCCAAGGCTCAGGTCAGGCGCTTCGCACCTTCAACCATGTCCGGACCCAACCTTCAAGGTCAGTGGATGCCTTCCTCTGTCACAGAGGAAGACATCAATAAGCTAAGAGAGGCCAGGTATTTGACCGATGAAATCTGGCACAGGCTGCCTGCTCGAGGGCAGGTCATTCCCACTCCCGAACCCGGCGAGAGCATTGTATTCATCTCTCACTTCCTCCGAGGGCTAGGCCCTGCTCTGGATACCTTTGTTAGGGGGCTCATGTTCTATTATGGGCTGGATTTCCATGACCTGGCCCCGGATTCCCTCCTTCACATCACGTTGTTCATCGTCATGTGTGAGGCCTTTCTCCGCATTACCCCACACTTCGGCCTGTGGCTCAAGACTTTCAATGTGAAGCCGAAGATGATCGAGGAGCGACACGCAGAGTGCGGAGGTGCCGTAATAAGCAGAAGTGCTGATGTTCCGTGGCCACAGGGTTCCTTCCCAGAGGTGTCCGGTTTATGGCAACAAGAGTGGTTTTATATCACAGCTCCCCGAAGTGCCAAGTGGGTAGCCGCCCCTGCCTTTCGCTTGGGCCCCCACCACAACTGACATCATGGATCAACAAGGGGATGAACTGGGGGCCAGTAAATGATGTGCCGATATTGTAGAGTCGCATCCGAGATCTCCTTGAGAGAGATGTCAGCCTGGTCACGGTAATGCAAGTCATGCTAGTTCATCGAGTCCCGCCTTGCAAACGTCGACCCCTCCGTATGTGGGAATTCAACCCAGAAGGACCGCGAAATATTCAGCACTTCCTCGGCATGACGCTCGAAGAGATGTACAAATTGTTCTTCGGACCACAAATAAAGTGTCCGGACACCACCGAGGATGCGGGTCTGAGCTGTAATCGCCCAGATACCCAAGTAAGTAATCCCGTGACCAAACACGTTGTCTTTTTACTTATCATAACATCATTCTGAAAAGTCGCTCTTTGACCAGGACTGAGTAACAAAGGCGAAGATGATCAGGTGTTCGGCCCCCCTTCCCGAAGGCTCAGCAAACCCAGTACTAGCCAGAATGCTTGAGCCGACGCCTTATCATGCGCCCTCAGGGGAAGATAAAGGGGGGAATAAAGAGGCTGAAAGCAGGCCTCACTCGTTATTCATCCAAACCGAGGGAATTAGCGCCTTCGCGAAGGAGGATAACCAGGGAGAAGAATCTAAAATTCCCTCTCCCCAAGGGAGGAAGAGGACCACCTCTGAAGACCCGGAAACAAAGGTTTCCAAACGGGGGAAGAAATCTTCGCTAGAGGGTCCTGCCTCGGAGGGTACTCTTGCCGCACAGCGCCCGCAAGGGGATCAGCCCTCTACCGAGCTGTAAGTACACAAAAAGTACTTAATAGTAAAAATATCCTACATTACTTCTGAAGACAATAACCGAAGCATATATCCTGTAGTTTGGATCGTTGCCCTTCTCGACAGAGTTCATCTTCGGGGGATCTTCTTCCGGAGATGATGGAGAGCGAAACACCTCCCCCTGCCACCCCGCCTTATGAGGCGGGCGACCCTGAAGTGTCGTCATGGACGGTTTCTCCTGACCCGCCAAGGCCAGAGGGTAATCCTTTAGCCACCCAAAGTCCTCAGTATTCGGCTCCTAAAGAGAGCAACAGAAAGAGTCCGGAACCGTCCGGTGTGCAATCGGGCACACTGAAGGATATTCTGGAGCAAGCGGCCATCTCAGAAGCGCATCGTACGCTAATGGGTACGGTGATTGAGAGGATTTCATCCGCCGAAAGCGGGTTGCATGGAGCTTTTCTGAGTCTACTGAAAGGCTTTGAGGTACGTGAAATAGTGTATGTTTTTGACAGTACCGCACATGTTAGGTGTGCCCTATACAGATAGTAGCCCCTGAGACTCTGGTTGCCGTCGATAACGGTGGCAAATAGAGGATCATAGTCCCAGGTAATAATCAGGCTACCTTCATGTGCATGTGGCTGAAGGTCTGGTGGCTAGCCGGACTGATGAGTTTGCCGAGCTAAAGCGGCAATTTGATGCGGCAGATGCCGACATCGTGCTTGTCAACAAGCGGCTCGACGAGGCACGGGGTATGTGATTTCTCTGGTGATCAACACATAGTAAGAGGAGCATGATGCCAGTATCTTTAATATGTTGTGACTATAGATGGAGCTGCCGCCGTGGAGACCCTTCGGGCGGAACTTGCCCGAGCCAAGGAACAAGCCAGGAATAGTGATGCGTCCGCTCTAAAGGCGGTCGAAGAGCTGAGGGCCGAACAGGCTGTGCATTGCCAAAGCAAGGAAAAAATGTGCAAGATGGCCGTTGAGTTGAAAGATGTCGCCGACCGTTACCAGCTTCTTGAAAAAGAAAGTCGAGCGAAGGCGACGGACCTGGAGAAGGCCATGGTAGCAGCCAAGGAAGCCCGCTCCAAAATTAGAGCGGCGAAGGAGGAGCTGCATCAAGCTGGACATATCGCGGCTGGGAAGCCCTTTTTGTTGCGAACGAAGTTCAGAGATCCGAAGTATGCCCCTCTTGATCAACTATGGAGTTCTGCAGACGCATACGTGGATTTGGCAGCAAGTGCTGCTGACGCGACCGAGTACTTCAAGGATCAAAAAGATCGTGAAGTGGAAAAGCTATTCTGGTCATAGTTCAATGTTCCAGTGTGTTCGCTGCTGTTGAATGAGCGAATGGCCGAGTGGGCCGAGCTCCATAGGTTGTCCATACTTGCCATGAGGTATGTTGTGGATCATCTGTGGAAGGAAGGGCCAAGGCCGAATAGTTATTTTAGTTTAGTGCAACAATTCCTTGGTGTTGTGCCGCACATCAACGCTATGAAGAGGCCGGCGTGCATAGAGGGTGCGCGGATGGCACTTGCCGGTGTCAAGACATACTGTGCAGAGATGGAGGCCACCACTATTGCAACCCAGAGTTCGGCCGTAGGCTGAGTGTCTACCGAGCACTACTATGAAGAAGTCCTTGAAGGCGCTCGTTCAATAGAGGCTCAGTGCTCGAAGAATATTATGTTCTAGTGACATGTATTCCCATTGTAAAAATAATGTTTTATTGAATTATAAAGGCTGTGTTTATACTTTTGCCTGAAAGTATTATGATGCCTCCTGTGCGGCCGTTTATGCATATATGTATATAACCTGAAAGTTTGCAGTCGTCGGCTTCAGCCCTCACGCATATAATGCGGGGGTGTTCGCAAAAAACGCGTATTCACACTTGATCCAATGTCTTGGTCCATTAAGGAGGTGGTAGCGCAGCGAACGAGGCAATCGCACTATATTGCTTTAACACTTTCACTTAGCCATAGGAGTTTGAGGTGGGACTACTATATAGCCCCTGGTGCTTCCGCGCTTGTCCGAATACGTTGCACGTACGTACATGACCGGGAAACGGCCCTTCGTTAATGCGGAGGAATCCCGAAGATTCCGTTAAGTCATTGAGTGGTTGACCAGTCTCGCGCTTTATCATGACAGTCAGTTTTCGGCTTTCTCTACTGAGGTGCTCATCCGGATGAACCAGGGCACAATTGCAGTAGTTCTCCCGGTGCCGCCTTAGCCGATAGAGCGGAACGTAAGGTAGCAAAACACGGGAGCTGGGCAAACCCAACATTTGACCAAAGGCATGATTCGGAGCTGATGCATATAAGGCCGAACTCGCGACGCCGAACACTCCCTAAGGTATTCGGTCTTTATAACATATGTCGGGCTGAACAATGCCCTTAATAATAAACCCCAAGTGTCCAGGTACATGCAATATTCTGACATGGTGAAATGCCAATAACCTCAGCATCCTTCTCGGTTGTATTGAGTATCTGGAGGATGTGAACAACAAGAGACAATAAAAAAGGTTTACGCAGGGTCTTAATCTGAAAAGAAACATTTGAGCGGGTCCCTGCTGCACGTCTGCGCCTGTGTCTCCGTTGTGCCGTGTCTTGGATGGGTGTAGCACGATTGTCATCTGTAAAAGAGGAGAACTTAGGTGAAACTTGTCGTGCCAAAAAATTGGTTAAACCATTAAAATTCAAGATAAATCAAGTTGAGCCGAACTAGCCCTGATTACACGCGGGAAGCCCCTGGTATCGTCTATGAGGGTTTAACCATCAAACCAATCTCAGGTATATCTACTGATGCGCCGGACTCATCTAACCATGTCCGCGGTCTTGACAACTGTCATTTATTCTGGTTGGTGAGGCCGTCTAGTGCTCGGCTGTTAAAGCCACCGCACATTCTTCCGCGCGTAGAGAATGCTCAATATTTCCACTAACTGTGATGGTGCCACGTGGACTAGGCATATTAAGCTTAAGAGAAGCATAATGTGGTACCGCATTAAAACAGGCGAAGGCTGTTCTTCCGAGTAGTGCTTGATAGCCGCTTCAGAATGGAGCAATGTCGAAGTCTAACTTCTCGCTTCGGTAGTTGTCGGGTGAACCGAATACAACCTATAGTATTAGAGAGCCCGTGGAGCGGGCCTCTGGGCCTGGTATTACTCCCTTGAAGGTAGTATTACTATGGCTGATTTTCTTCGGGTCTATCCCCATTTTGCGGACTGTGTCCTGATATATCAGATTTAGACCACTGCCGCCGTCCATAAGGACTCGTGTGAGATGGCATCCGTTTATTGTTGGGTCTAACACCAAGGTAGCCAATCCTTCATGTCGGATGCTTGTCGGGTGATCCCTGCGATCAAAAGTGATCGGGAAGGCCAACCAGGGGTTGAACTTAGGGGTGACGGGCTCTACGGCGCGTATGTCTCGGAGTGCATGTTTTCTTCTCCTCTTCGTCACATGGATCATGTTTACTATTTTAACCTCTGGTGGGAATTTTTTCTGTTCTCCAGTGCTTTGCTGGTGAGGTTCGTCCTCGTCTTCGCTTGGTGTCTCCCTCCCCTTGTGTTCGGCGTTTAGCTTACCGGCCTGCTTGAAGACCCAGCATTCTCTATGGGTGTGATTTGCAGGTTTATCGGGGGTGCCATGAATCTGACATAGTTTGCCTAGAATCTTGTTTAGGCTAGACGGTCCATCTTGGTTGCCTTTGACAGGCCTTTTCTGCCGACCTGGTCGAGAGCCCCTGAATCCGGAGTTTACCGCCATATTATCTGGGTTGTCTTCTTTATTGCGACGCTTGCTTTTACTGCGTCATGGTTTTCCATTGCCATCCTTGACTTCGGATGTGCTTGGGTCGCTAGTGCTACTGCGGGCTAACCAGCTATCTTCGCCCGAACAAAAGCGGGTCACGAGGCTTGCCAGGGCTGCCATTGTTCTCGGTTTTTCTTGGCCGACGTGTCTGGCAAGCCATTCTTCTCAGACGTTGTGCTTGAAATCTGCTAAGGATTCGGCGTCCGGACAGTCGACGATTTGGTTCTTCTTATTGAGAAACCTGTTCCAAAGCTTTTGGGCTGACTCTCTGGGCTGTTGAATTATATGACTCAAATCGTCTGCATCCGGAGGTCGGACATAGGTCCCTTGAAAATTAGCCCGAAAAGCATCCTCGAGATCCTCCCAACTTCCAATTGAGTTTTCGGGGAGGCTTTTCAGCCAGTGCCAAGCTGGTCCTTTAAGCTTGAGGGGCAAGTACTTGATGGCATGGAGATCATCTCGGCGATCCATATGGATATGGAGGATAAAGTCCTCAATCCAGACCCCAAGGTCTATGGTCCCGTCGTACGCCTCTATGTTCACTGGTTTGAATCCTTCTGGGAATTCGTGGTCCAACACCTCATCAGTGAAACATAGGGGGTGTGCGGCACCCCTGTATTTGGATGTATCATGGCATTCGGACGGTTGTAGTATTCAGTTTTGGTTTTGTGCCGGAGCATGCTTCCTAGATCCATAGATGGATCTGGTCATACTGGATTTTTGGCGCAAGTCCTCACGTAGATCGTGTGTGGACTTATGTGCGGCCTTGTTAGCCGCTCTACCGCAGTCACAAGGTGGTTCATCCAGCCGGTTGGCTGTTTTATTTTTCGGCTGTGTGGGCTGTAAGGCCTCATCGTCGAATTCAGGTAATAGCTTGCGCTTTGGATAGCTCTTTGTGTGGTAACTTCCACCATACTTTTCTTCGTTGTCGAGCACTTTGTTCCACCTGCTGTTGAGCATATTCTGTGCGGCCTTAAGCCTTTGCTTCTGCTTCTTCAGACTCCTCGCTGTGGCAATAAGCCTTCTATGGAGGTTCTCTTGCTCCAAGTGTGTTTCCGGGATGATGTGTGCATCTTCGTCCGGACTGTTTCCTACCCAGAGGGGGTTTGATGAGGTTTATCCTCGGCGTCGCCATGTTCGAACATCGGATCCATACTATGTTCGCCGTTTGCAGTTTCATCGTGCTCTGCCGCTGGGTCAATGTGGTCGTCATTTCCTTTGGAGTCGACGGAGTGTTATTTTCTCTTGCGCCGTTATCGCTGTTTTTGTCGAGGCGGGATTTTGAGCGGCACCTACGCCGACGCTTTGATTGCTTCTCGAGGGAGCTATTCTTCGCTGCATCCTGCTGTTCTTCGTCATTGTTTTCTTTGGGTGTATCCACCATGTATATGTCATGTGGTGAAGTGGTTGTCCAATGCCCTATGGGCACTGGTTCCTGTTCCTCTCCTGCATTGTCGTCCAAGCCATCGATGTCTTCGGAGTCGAAATCGAGCATGTCGGTTAAATCATCGACAAAGGCTACTAAGTGGGTGGTGGGTTGGCAGCGAATTTCTTCGTCGTCCGCATTCCATTCTAGTCGGACATACTTTGGCCAAGGATCTTGTTGGGGATATAACTATCAGTTATGACCTGTCCAGAAGGGGCCGGGTCAGCCCCAATGGCGGGTTACACAAGAAGCCCAGTAAACATTCAAGATGATAGTTTATTCAATCTTATAGAAGGCCCAAAGGCCTGGAGGCAGCTTAAGGCCTGATATTATGAACCGCCGTATGTAAGGAAAGACTTGTAAAGAAAGGCATGTAAAGGAAGTCACCAAGCCGGACACGATTATGAGCCGGCCGGGACTCTGTAGGCCACCAGGCGTCAACCCGTGTATATAAGGGGACGACCCGATGGCGGCTTAGCGCAAGAAACAAGAGATCGATAATTAAGCCGGCGAGTTAAGCCTCTTGGTGATCAAAACCCCCAGCAATACCAACACAACTAGACATAGGCTTTTACCTTCACTGTAAGGGGCCAAACTAGTATAAAACCTCTTGTGTCCTTTGTCCCGATTAACCCCTTTAAGCTTCCTAGTTGCAATGGCCCTACGACTAAGTCCTTTCTCTAGGACATCTACCGTGACAATTCCATGACAGTTGGCGCCCACCGTGGGGCCAATGCACGGTGGATTTGAGTTCTTGAAGGGCAACTTCGAAGGGCACAAGGGATATGCTGTGGGTCGGATGACCAAGAGTCGTCACGGCAAGCTCTACATCGACGACGAAGGCTGGGGCCTCGAGGCTGGCTCAATTTAGTAGGGTACCAGGTCCCCTTCGGCGGAATTCACGTCTTCATCGGCTGGATCGGCAAGTCAGGCCCTGAGCCGGACGTCCACACCAACCACATCGAAACGGCTCAGCGCGCAAGGACCACCCGTGTTCAATCTGTCGTGAAGCATGCCTTCGTAGGCTACGTCCACAATGGTGAATACTCTAAAGGGTCGGTGGAGGGCGGTGAGACGGCCGTCTGTTCTGACACTGCATCATCAATGGGCGCGATGGAATCTTTGTACCAGCTGCAGGACGGAATGCTCGGGGCTGGATGGCAGCAGTATTCTGGACCCTCTTGAGCCGCCGAATTGGGCCGGAGTCTTCATGGCAGGGACAAAGCCCGGGTAGAACTCTATAGCACCGGCAGCAACAGCTACCGGGCCGACTGCAGCCGGGTCAGGAGACCCCGCGCGCCCCCCGGCTTAGATTCTAATGGACCTCATGGATAAACTAACGACTCTGTTGACCGCCGTGGTAGAGACGGCGGATAAAGCCCAGCACGATGTCGAGGTGGCACGCGTACGTGAAGAGATGGTGCAAGCTAAGGAAAATCTAGCTGCAGAGGAAGTCAGGATGGCAGCAGAGCGGGCTGCTTTGGACGTTCGTGCTCAACAGCTTCAAGCGGAGACCTTCAGGCTCTCGGTGGATCTTAACGCGTCAAACGAGGTCATGAGGAGGAGGCATCAGAAAACTCAGTCACGTCTACCTCTGACGCTTGATCCTAGGAACCTATTCCATACACCCGGGTCTGGGGGAAGCAACCTGCCGGAGGCAAACCGGATCACGACACCCGGCGCACCGGTTCAGCCGCGTGCCATGGAATCACCTCGTATAATTACCGCTCCACCTCATTACGTACCAACACCGCCGGGTCACTTCTCCAACCCCTTGGAAAACCTCAGCGCAGCGTCGGCTCATTTGGTGGCTCTCCCGATGGAAGGCGACTCACCGGTGGCGGTTGAAACACGGAGGGTAAGAGAACTTCTTCAAACAGCTCTGGCACAGTAGGATGCGTACTCCTACAATCGAGATAGGATCCATTCAACTCCTCGCCCAAGCCGGAGCCCGAGCTACAGTAGGCATATGGAATCCGCAGACATGTCAAGCAATTCTCAACGCCACAACTGGCCACATAGGCATGAGCCGGTGCGGACGGGAGCCCTTAACTTGGCGGATCAGGAGAGGATACGACAAGAGACGGAACGAGCAGTTCAAATGGCAGCAGATCAGGCGGCTCATCAAACTTTTCCGGCTTATCCAACAACCTCGGTCTAGGCAGGAGTGGCCACAAGAACCTAAGGCGTCCCTTGCTTGGTGCCGGCCATACGTAATGAGCGTCTGCCGAAGGACTTTAAGGGTCCTCGTAAGGTGCCTAATTACATGGCTGACTTACAGCCCGGGGCTTGGATTGAGAGTTATGAGATGGCTATGGAGTTGTTGGAGGTCAGCGACGCAAGAATGGCCAAGTATTTCACTATGATGTTGGATGGAACATCCCGTACTTGGTTGAAGGGGTTGCCGCCTAATTCTATCGGCTCATGGGCGGAGTTAAAGGCCCAGTTCATCCAGAACTTCAAAGACACGTGTAAGCAGCCTATGTCGATTGTGGACCTAACTAATTGTAAGCGAGTGGACGGTGAGTCTACAACCCATTGGGTGCGTCGGGTCAAGGAGATAATACATTCGTCTGATAAGATGGATGCCGGCTCAGCAGTTTTGATGTTGGAGAAAAATTGCCGTTTTGAACCTCTGAAGCAGAAGTTGGGGCGGCTCAAGCGTGACTGTAATGACATGGGCCAGTTGATGGCGGCTCCCGTCAATTATGCTGATTCTGATAGTACCAAAGACCCGGTGTTTGACGAAGAAAAGACAGCGAAGGGAAAGAAGAACGGCAACGGCAAGGGTCACCAGCATAACCCGGCAAATCAAGGAGGTAATAAACACAAGGCTGATGAGTTTGTTGCTAACACCAATGCACAGGGCGGAAATCAATGGCGCAACGGTAGACAACCCCCTCGGTCGGGCGGGTCAGGTCCCACCCTTGAGCAACTATTGAATGAACCTTGTCCAAGGCACGGCACCCGGGAGAAGCCAGCCACCCACCTGTGGAAAGATTGTACGATCATGAAGGCGTTTAAAAATTCAAACGCGTATGATGGAGGTCACGGCCCAGGTGGCGGTTCAGGTGGAGGCAGCTTCCAAGGCCCGGGCGCCGGTTCTGGTGGAGGAGGATTTCACGGTCAGGGCCATCCTAGTAACCAAGGAGGATATAATTCACAACCCGGCCAAGGTCATCATCAGCAACAGTCCGGATATCAGAGCAACCCAAAACAACTAAATAGTGGGAAATACCATGTATTCACCACTAGTTTATGTAAGAGGGACCAGAAGCTTCACAAGAGGGCCGTCAATGCCGTCGAGCCGGCTATTCCACATTACTTATGTTGGTCAGAGCAGCCTATTGTGTGGAGCAGAGAGGATCACCCACCCCGGGTCGATAATCCGGGTCACTTGGCTTTAGTAGTGGCGCCTCAGGTTGGTGGATACAAATTCACTAAGTTACTCATGGATGGAGGCAGCAACATCAACATCCTCCACTATGAGACATTTCGCCGGATGGGGTTGACTGATAAGAGTCTTAAACAATCCAACACTATTTTTCACGATGTGGTTCCTGGCAAGTTGGCGTACCCAATGGGTAAGATTGAACTGGAAGTAGCAGTTGGGGATGAGTATGATTCTAGAGCAGAAAAATTAACCTTTGAGGTGGTAAAGATCAAAAGCCCATATCATGCTCTGTTTGGACGGCCGGCTTATGCCAAGTTCATGGCTCGGCCGTGTTATGTATATTTGCAGCTCAAGATGCCGGGCTATAAGGGCACCATCATAGTACATGGGAGCCGGAAAATAGCTTTGGAGTGTGAAGAAGGTGATGCTCCTATGCTGAATCTGTTTGTGCAACAGAGGAGTTAATGTTTTACAAGGATCATGTTGACCCGGCAGACATGACGTCATTAAAGAAACCAATAGCAAAGCACGAGCTGGTGTTGAAATTCAAATCAGCTAATGACACAAAGATGGTTGACTTTGTACCTGGCGACTCATCCAAGCAGTTCATCATCAGTGCAAACTTGGATCCAAAATAGGAAAGCGCGCTCATCGAGTTCATCCGTGAGAACCGGGACATCTTTGCATGGAAACCTTCGGACATGCCAGGTGTCCTGAGGGAACTCGCTGAGCACACTCTCAATATTGATCCAAAGTTTAAACCTGTCAGACAGTTTCTCCGACGGTTCAATGAAGAAAGGCGCAAGGCCATTGGAGAAGAGGTGGCCCGGCTCTTGGCGGCCGGGTTCATCGTAGAAGTCTTTCACCCAGAGTGGTTAGCCAACCCAGTGCTTGTACTAAAAAAGAATGGCACCTGGCGTATGTGCGTGGATTACACCGATCTGTACAAGGCTTGTCCGGCTGATCCTTTTGCCCTCCCCCGTATTGATCAGATCATCCATGCTATGGCGGGTTGCGCACGTTTGAGTTTCTTGGATGCTTACTCAGGTTATCATCAGATTAAGATGGCGGTCAAAGATCAGGAGAATACGGCTTTTATCACTCCTTTTGGAGCTTTCTGCTATGTGTCTATGCCTTTTGCGCTTAAGAGTGCCCAGGCGACTTACCAACGATGTGTACAGAACTGTCTTCATGATCAGATTGGGCGTAATGTTCATGCTTATGTGGATGATATAGTGGTAAAATCTAGGAAGGAGGAAACATTGGTCGCAGACCTGAAAGAGACCTTCGATAATCTCCGGGTCTACAAAATGATGCTTAACCCGGCCAAGTGTGTTTTTGAGTCCCAGCCGGCAAGCTCTTTGGTTTTTTTGGTGTCCAACCGAGGTATTGAAGCTAACCCGGAGAAAATCAAGGCAATTACATCCCTGGCCAAACCAACATGCATCAACGATGTTCAACGGCTGGCAGGTCGTGTTGCTGCTTTGAGCCGGTTCATAAGCCGATTAGGGGAGAAGGCAATGCCTTTGTATCAGATGGTGAAGAAAACAGATGATTTTGTTTGGAGCGATGCTGCAAACTCTGCTTTTGAAGATCTCAAGACACAGCTTGCTGAGCCGCCGGTCCTGGCTGCTCCGGTTGAGAAAGAGCCGCTGTTGTTATACGTGGCCGCCAACTCATGCGCTGTTAGTGTGGCTATTGTGGTGGAGCACAAGGAGGCTGGCAAGGAACATCCAGTTCAATGGCCAGTTTACTACATCAGTGAGGTGTTAATTGAATCCAAGCAACGATATCCACATTGGTAGAAGCTCGTGTATGGGGTGTTCATGGCGAGCCGGAAGCTTAAACATTATTTTCAAGGTCATCCAATCACTGTGGTTAGCTCTGCTCCTTTGGGAGACATCATTCAAAACAGAGAAGCCACTGGACGAGTCGCCAAGTGGGCCATTTAGCTTGGGTCTCATGGGTTGAAGTATGTACCACGTACTGCGATCAAATCTCAAGCACTAGTTGACTTCATTAGTGATTGGACAGAGATGCAGATGCCAGAAGAGAAACCAGACAACATGTATTGGACTATTCATTTTGATGGGTCCAGACAGTTGGAAGGCTTGGGGGCTGGAGTTGTTTTAACCTCTCCTCGAGGTGAAATTTTTTGTTATGTGTTACGGCTGATGTTTCCTTGCACTAACAACGCAGCAGAGTATGAAGCCTTGCTCCATGGTCTTCGAGTGGCAAAAGAGATGAGTTTGAGCCGGGTCAGATGTCTTGGCGACTCAGATTTAGTGGCTCAATAGGTATCAGGCAAGTGGGATTCCAAGGATCCTCTCATGGCGGCTTATCGTCGGGAGGTTGATGCTGTTGCAGGGCATTTTAAAAGTTATCAGGTGGAGCACATTGACCGTAGGAAGAACGAAGTGGCTGATGCTTTAAGCTCGTTGGGGTCTCAGCGTAAGCTGGTACCACCTAACACCTTTTTGGATGTTTTGCATAACCCGTCTGTCAAGTTGCCCATAGAAGAAGATTTAGATGTTCCTGACCCGGAGGCGCAGTTGGTGGCGGCTCTTCATGTCATACCAGATTAGACAGTGCCGTTCTTAGCTTACATGACCCGGGGAGAGTTGCTAGCGGATGAGACCCTGGCTCAACAGATAACCCGGCGGTCTAAGTCAATGACGATTTCTGATGGAGAACTATACCATCGCAGCGTCTCTGGAGCGTTTCAACGGTGTGTTTCCCCTGAAGAAGGCCAAGAAATACTTCGTGAGATCCATGAAGGCGATTGTGGTCATCACGCCGGGTCAAAATCTCTGGTGGCCAAAGCTTTTCGTCACGGTTTTTACTGGTTGACGGCTCACGCTGATGCAGAGGATCTTGTCAGCAGATGTGATGGATGTCAAAAATTTGCACGACGAGCACATGTTCCGGCTCAAGAGCTCTGGATGATTCCAATCACTTGGCCGTTTGCGGTCTGGGGGCTTGACATGGTGGGGCCTTTCAAAAGGTCTAAGGATAAAAAGACACATCTTTTAATGGCAGTTGATAAATTAACAAAGTGGGCTGAGGCAGAACCGATGAGTAAGTGTGATGTGGCCACGGCGGTTCAATTTATGAAAAAGGTGATCTTCCGCTTTGGTTTTCCACACAACATTATCACGGACAATGGCACTAATCTATCCCAAGGGGCTATGGAGGAGTGATGACCCACAAGTATAGGGGATCTATCATATTCCTTTTGATAAGTAAGAGTGTCGAACCCAACGAGGAGCAGAAGGAAATGATAAGCGGTTTTCAGCAAGGTATTCTCTGCAAGTACTGAAATAAGTGATAACAGATAGTTTTGTGATAAGATAATTTGTAATAAGAAACAAGTAACAAAAGTAAATAAAGTCCAGCACGGTGGCCCAATCCTTTTTGTAGCAAAGGACAAGCCTGGACAAACTCTTATATAAGGAAAAGCGCTCCCGAGGACACATGGGAATATCGTCAAGCTAGTTTTCATCACGTTCATATGATTCGCGTTCGGTACTTTGATAATTTGATATGTGGGTGGACCGGTGCTTGGGTGTTGTTCTTACTTGAACAAGCATCCCACTTATGATTAACCTCTATTGCAAGCATCCGCAACTACAACAAAAGTATTAAGGTAAACCTAACCATAGCATGAAACATATGGATCCAAATCAGCCCCTTACGAAGCAACGCATAAACTAGGGTTTTAAGCTTCTGTCACTCTAGCAACCCATCATCTACTTATTACTTCCCAATGCCTTCCTCTAGGCCCAAATAATGGTGAAGTGTTATGTAGTCGACGTTCACATAACACCACTAGAGGCTAGACAACATACATCTCATCAAAATATCGAACGAATACCAAAATCACATGACTACTAATAGCAAGACTTCTCCCTTGTCCATAGGAACAAACGTAACTACTCACAAAGCATAAACATGTTCATAATCAGAGGGTATTAATATGTATATAGGATCTGAACATATGATCTTCCACCAATTAAACCAACTAACATCAACTACAAGGAGTAATTAACACTACTAGCAACCTACTAGCACCAATCCCGGACTTGGAGACAAGAATTGGATACAAGAGATGAACTAGGGTTTTGAGATGAGATTGTGCTGATGAAGATATTGATGGAGATTGCCCTCTCCTGATGAGAGGAGCGTTGGTGATGACGATGGCGATGATTTCCCCCTCCGGGAGGGAAGTTTCCTCGACAGAACAGCTCTGCCGGAGCTCTAGATTGGATCCGCCAAGGTTCCGCCTCATGGCGGCGGAGTTTCGTCCCGAAAGGTTGCTTCTGATTTTTTTCTCGACGAAAGACTTCATATAGCAGAAGATGCTCATCGGAGAGCCACCAAGGGGCCCACGAGGTAGGGGGGCGCGCCCTAGGGGGGGGCGCCCCCACCCTCGTGGACAGGGTGTGGGCCCCCTGGTCTTCATCTTTGGCGAGGATTTTTCATTATTTATTATAAGGTATTCCGTGGAGTTTCAGGACTTTTGGAGTTGTGCAGAATAGGTCTCTAATATTTGCTCCTTTTCCAGCCCAGAATTCCAGCTGCCGGCATTCTCCCTCCTTATGTAAACCTTGTAAAATAAGAGAGAATGGCCATAAGTATTGTGACATAATGTGAAATAACAGCCCATAATGCAATAAATATCGATATAAAAGCATGATGCAAAATTGACGTATGAACTCCCCCAAGCTTAGACCTCGCTTGTCCTCAAGCGAAAGCCGATAACAATAAATATGTCCCCATGTTTAGAGGTAGAGGCGTCGATAAAAATAAAATACGGACATGAAGGCATCATGATTATTCTCATAACAACAACATATATAGATATTGTCATATGATAACTTATGTTCAAGTGATGATCTATTCACAATGCAAAAGTATGAATCAGAAACCTTATTGAGAACCAACAAAACTATAACCTTCGTCATTGAAGCAATTGCAATTTATCATAACATCAGAAAGAGTCTATGTCAGAGCTAAAAAGCAAGTCCACATACTCAACTATCATCTAGTCCTTCATAATTGCTAACACTCACGCAATACTTGTGGTTACGGAGTTTTAGTTGGACACAGAGAAAGATAGGGGCTTATAGTTTCGCCCCACAACCTTTTACCTCGAGGGTAATGTCAACAATAATAACTCATGCCCCCCTACATCCAATTAGATATATCTATCAGGATCTTTCCAACACACTGTGCTTGGCAAAGGATAAAATGAAAAAGGAAAGGTGAAGATCACCATGACTCTTGCATAAGGTAGAAGATAATACTAAAAGATAGGCCCTTCGCAGAGGGAAGCAGAGGTTGCCATGCACTTTTATGGTTGGATGTACAAAATCTTAATGCGAAAGAACGTCACTTTATATTGCCCCTTCTGATATGAACCTTTATTATGCAGTCCGTCGCTTTTATTACTTCCACATCACAAGATCGTATAAAGCTTATTTCTCCCACACTAATCATACATATTTAGAGCAATTTTTATTGCTTTGCACCGATGACAACTTACTTGAAGGATCTTACTCAATCCATAGGTAGATATGGTGGACTCTCATGGCAAAACTGGTTTAAGGGTATTTGGAAGCACAAGTAGTATCTCTACTTGGTGCTAAGAATTTGGCTAGCAAGAAGGGGAAAGGCAAGCTCAACATGTTGGAGGATCCATGACAACATACTTTATCTCAAATATAAGAAAACATAACTCATCACATTGTCTTCCTTGTCCAATACCAACTCTTTAGCATGTCATATTTTAATGAGTGTCCCAATCATAAAATATGTCAATGATAATATATTTATATGTGGAACCTCTCTTTCCTTATTACTTCCTATTAATTGCAATGATGACCAAAGCTATGTCTGCCAACTCCCAACAACTTTTAAATCATCATACTCTTCCTATGTGAAGTCATTACTCTCAATAAGATCAATATGAACTTTTGTTTCTTTTTATTCTTTTTCTATTTTCTTTTATTCACCCAAGATCATAGCAAGAAAATCAAGTCCTTGAATCAACACTAATCTTTATTATATAGCTCACGGACTCGATTACATAGAGAGATCATAAAGCAAAACTTAAAACTAGATCATGCCATAAACTTTATTCTACTAGATCAAAATACTACTAATAGGATCGAACTAAGGAAAACGGTAAAGATAGGAGTTGTGATTGTGATACGATACCGGGGCACCTCCCCCAAGCTTGGCGGTTGCCAAAGGGAGTGCCCATACCCATGTGATTATATCTCCTTGGTTGGTGAAGAAGGTGGAGGTGTGTTGATGATGCGGGCTTGTCATCCATCTTCTAAGGCATAGGTTCACCATCATATAGAAGGATGATCGAGTCTTCGGAATCCTCGAATCTGCAGCCAAACTCATCCTTTTGAATCTATATTCATACTCACAGTTTTGGTTTTGCAGGTCATTGATTTGGGATTGGAGGTGCTCGATCTTCTCATGTAGCTTGAAGATGGCCTCCTCGGTGTTCTTGGCATCCGGCTTGTAGTTGTTAGTGAACTCCGCGAGCATCGTGTGGCTAGCGTTGATTCCACGCTCCACCATCCCCTGGCACTTGAAAACTTGTTGCTCCATTGCTTCGAGCCTCGTCTCCATGCTTCCCGTTCCCTTTGGTCCCTCAGCATCGCGGATGTGCAGCAACCCATCACGCATCTCAATGGTTTGAGGGTGTCACAGCACCTCCGCGAGATAAGGGTTGATGACCTTCTCGAAGAACTTGTCCTTGGAAGCACTTGGGGACGTCATGATAATCTAGATCTGTCAGAAAAACAGCTCGAAACAAGAACAGAAAATATTTGCGTGATACGGGAGTCTAAACCTTCGGGAGAATATATAGTGAATTTTTACCGACCAAAATACGTATCATGCAAGAAAACGGAGTCCGGAAGGCACACGAGGTGCTCATGAGGTAGGGGCGCGCCCTCCACCCTCGTGGGGCCCTCGTGTCCTTCCCGGACTGCTACTTATTTTTCTATTTTTCTAAATATTCCAAAACAGAGAAATATTGCCTTAAAAACTGTTTTGGAATCGGTTTACTTACCGTACCATATACCTATTCTTTCCTAGAGTCTGAAACATTCTGAAAAGTGTCCCTTATGTATTCCTCCGGGGTTACGGTTTCAATAATATTGGTTTCAACATTTATGGGATTACCTGAGATATAATGTTTGATTCTTTGACCGTTTACCACCTTCGGATTTGTGCCTTCGAAGTTGTTGATTTTTATGGTACCGGAACGATAAACCTCCTCGATAACATAGGGGCCTTCCCATTTAGAGAGAAGTTTTCCTGCAAAAAAATCTTAAACGAGAGTTGTATAGCAATACATAATCACCTACATTAAACTCACGCTTTTGTATCCTTTTGTCACGCCATATTTTAACTTTTTCTTTAAACAACTTGGCATTTTCATAAGCTTGAGTTCTCCATTCATCAAGTGAGCTAATATCAAATAACCTCTTCTCACCGGCAAGTTTGAAATCATAATTGAGCTCTTTAATAGCCCAATATGCCTTATGTTCTAGTTCAAGAGGTAAGTGACATGCTTTTCCATATACCATTTTATACGGAGACATACCCATAGGATTTTTATATGCAGTTCTATAGGCCCATAATGCATCATCAAGTTTCTTGGACCAATGCTTTCTAGACCTATTAACCGTCTTTTGCAAAATTAATTTGAGCTCTCTATTACTCAATTCTACTTGACCACTAGACTATGGGTGATACGGAGATGCAATTCTATGATTGATGTCATATTTAGCAAGCATTTTACGGAAAGCACCATGAATAAAATGTGAACCACCATCATTCATTAAATATCTAGGGAGTCCAAACCTCGGAAAAATAACTTCTTTAAGCATCTTAATAGAAGTGTTATGATCAACACTACTAGTTGGAATAGCTTCTACCCACTTAGTAACGTAATCAACAGCAACTAAAATATGTGTATATCCATTAGAGGCAGGAAAAGGTCCCATATAATCAAAGCCCCAAACATCAAATGGTTCAATAACAAGTGAATAATTCATAGGCATTTCTTGACGTCTACTAATATTACCAATTCTTTGACATTCATCACAAGATAGGACAAACTTACGGGCATCCTTGAAGAGAGTAGGCCAATAAAAACTGGATTGCAATACCTTATGTGCAGTTCTATCTCCCGCGTGGTGTCCTCCATAAGTTTCGGAGTGGCACTTGCGTAGGATCTATTCCTATTCATGCTCAGGTACACAACATCTAATAACACCATCTACTCCTTCTTTATAAAGATGTGGGTCATCCCAAAAGTAATGTCTCAAATCATAGAAGAACTTTTTCTTTTGTTGGTATGTGAAGCTAGGTGGTATGAATTTAGCAACAATGTAATTAGCATAATCAGCATACCAAGGAGTACTACGAGAAGTACTTATGACATTTAATTGTTCATCAGGAAAGCTATCATCAATAGGTAGTGGGTCATCAAGAACATTCTCTAACCTAGATAAGTTGTCTGCAACGGG
Organism: Triticum aestivum; assembly: GCF_018294505.1. Taxonomy (NCBI): domain Eukaryota; kingdom Viridiplantae; phylum Streptophyta; class Magnoliopsida; order Poales; family Poaceae; genus Triticum; species Triticum aestivum. The sequence continues at coordinate 68,521,729 of NC_057794.1, read as the reverse complement.
TTCTCAGCTCCTTTTCTATCAACAATATGCAAATCAAATTCTTGTAGCAAGAGAACCCATCTAATAAGTCTAGGTTTAGCATCTTTCTTCTCCATAAGATATTTAATAGCAGCATGATCAATGTGGATAGTTACTTTAGAATCAACAATATAAGGCCTGAACTTATCACAAGCAAATACAACTGCTAAAAGTTCTTTTTCAGTAGTAGCATAATTTCTTTGAGCATTGTCTCGAGTCTTACTAGCATAATGGATAACATTTAATTTCTTACAAACTCTTTGCCATAGAACAACACCTACAGCATAATCGCTAGCATCACACATATTTTCAAAGGGTAAATTCCAGTCAGGTGGCTGAACAACAGGTGCAGAGACTAATGCTTTCTTAAGTATTTCAAATGCTTCTACACAATCATCATCAAAGACAAATGGTATATCTTTTTGTAATAAATTAGTCAGAGGTCGATAAATTTTTGAGAAGTCCTTAATGAACCTCCTATAAAATCCGACGTGACCAAGGAAACTTCTTATACCTTTGATGTCCTTAGGACATGGCATCTTTTCAATAGCATCAACCTTGGCTTTATCAACTTCAATACCTCTTTCAGAAACTTTATGCCCCAAGACAATACCTTCATTAACCATAAAGTGACACTTTTCCCAATTCAAGACAAGATTAGTTTCTTCACATCTCTGCAAAACTCGATCAAGATTGCTCAAGCAATCATCAAAAGAAGATCCATAGACGGAAAAGTCGTCCATGAAAACCTCACAAATCTTTTCACAAAAGTTTGAGAATATAGCTGTCATGCATCTTTGAAAGGTAGCAGGTGCATTACATAAACCAAAAGGCATACGACTATAAGCAAAAGTACCAAAAGGGCATGTAAAAGTAGTCTTTGATTGATCTTTAGCCGACACAGGTATTTGAGAGAAACCAGAATAACCATCTAGAAAGCAATAATGTGTATGTTTGCATAATCTTTCTAGCATTTGATCGATAAAAGGTAAGGGGTAATGATCTTTCTTAGTAGCCTTATTCAATTTGCAGAAATCAATTACCATCCTATAACCTGTAATAATTCTTTGTGGAATCAATTCATCTTTATCATTAGGAACAACAGTAATACCTCCCTTCTTAGGGACACAATGAACATGACTTACCCATTAACTATCAGCAACGGGATAAATTATACCTACCTCCAGAAGCTTTAGTATTTCTTTTCTTACCACTTCTTTCATTTTAGGATTCAGACATCGTTGAGGATCACAAACTGGTCTGCTTCCAAATTTATTTTATGTTGACATAGAGTGGGACTAATGCCCTTAAGATCATCAAGAGTATATCCAATAGCAGCATGGTGCTTCTTCAGAGTTTTCAATAATCTTTCTTCTTCATGCTCTGAAAGGTTAGCACTAATAATAACAGGATATATCTTCTTTTCATCAAGATAAGCATATTTAAGATTATCAGACAACGGTTTGAGCTCAAACACGGGATCGCCCTTAGGTTGAGGGGGATCCCCTAGGATTTCAACAGGAAAATTGTGTTTCAGAATAGGTTCCTGTTTAAAGAATACTTCATCTATTTCCATTCTTTCATTCGTAAACATATCATTCTCATGGTCTAGCAAATATTGTTCTAAAGGATCACTAGGAGGTACAGCAATAGAAGCAAGACCAATAATTTCATCCTTACTAGGCAATTCTTCTTCACGATGTTGTTTACTAAATTTAGAGAAATTAAATTCATGAGTCATATCATCTAAGCCGACAGTAACAACATCCCTTGTGCAATCTATGGTAGCATTAATAGTATTCAAGAAGGGTCTACCAAATATAATGGGACAAAAGCTATCTTGTGGGGAACCAAGAACAAGAAAATCAGCAGGATATTTAGTTTTCCCACACAAGAATTCAACATCTCTAACAATTCCCATTGGTGAAATAGTATCTCTATTACCAAGTTTAATAGTGACATCAATTTCTTCTAACTCAACAGGTGCAATGTCATGCATAATTTCTTTGTATAAGTCAATAGGTATTGCACTAGCACTAGCACCCATATCACATAAGCCATGATAACAATGATCTCCTATTTTAACAGAAATAACAGGCATGCCTACCACAGGTCTAGGTTTATCTGTATCACAGGGTTTAGCAATTCTAGCAGTTTCATTACAGAAGTAAATAACATGCCCATCTATAATATCAGACAAGAGATCTTTAACAATAGCAATATTAGGTTCAACTTTAACTTGCTCAGGTGGTGTATATGTTTTAATATTGCTTTTACGAACCATAGTTGAAGCTTTAGCATGATCCTTTATCCTAACAGGGAAAGGTGGTTTCTCAACATAACAAGTAGGAACAATAGGATCATTATAAGTGACAGTCTTTTCTTCAACTTTAATTGGTGCATCTACTTTTACTTCTATTGGAGGATGATATTTAAACCACTTCTCCTTAGGGATATCAACATAAGTAGCAAAAGATTCACAGAAAGAGGCTACTATCTCAGAATCAAGTCCATATTTAGTCCTAAATTTACGAAAAATATCGGTATCCATAAAAGATTTAACACAATCAAAACTAGGTGTCATACCTGACTCTTTACCATTGTCGAGGTCCCAATCTTCAGAGTTGTGTTTAATTCTATCCAATAAATCCCATCTAAATCCAATAGTCTTCATCATAAAAGAGCCAGCACAAGAAGTATCGAGCATGGTGCGATTATTTTCAGAAAGCTGAGCATAAATTTTTTGAAGAATTGTTTCTCTTGGGAGCTCATGATTGGGGCATGAATATAACATTGATTGAAGCCTCCCCCAAGCTTGAGCGGTGCTTTCTCCTTTGTGAGGCCAAAAATTATATATATAATTGCGATCACGATGAACAAGATGCATAGGGTAATACTTTTGATGAAATTCCAATTTCAATCTTCTATAGTTCCATGATCTCGTATCACCACATAGCCTATACCATGTCAATGCATCTCCCTTCAAAGATAAAGGGAAGACCTTCTTCTTAGCAACATCGTCGGGTACACCTGCAAGCTTAAATAATCCACAAACTTCATCCACATATATTAGATGCTCATCAGGATGCTTTGTTCCATCTCCTTTAAAAGGATTAGCTAGCAGTTTTTCTATCATACCCAAAGGATACTCCAAAGGAATTTCATTTTCAATAGGTTCAGTATGTTGAGGAGCAACTCTTTTCTCTACTGGTCGGGGTGAAGATACCCCGAACAAGCCCCTCAGAGAATTACTTTCCATAGTAACAGGTGACAGTAAATTTCAGCACACTATATAAATTTTTCCTTACCAAATTCCACCTACCAAAGGCGCTTCACTCCCCGGCAACGGCGCCAGAAAAGAGTCTTGATGACCCACAAGTATAGGGGATCTATCATAGTCCTTTCGATAAGTAAGAGTGTCAAACCCAACGAGGAGCAGAAGGAAATGATAAGCAGTTTTCAGTAAGGTATTCTCTGCAAGTACTGAAATTATCGGTAACAAATAGTTTTGTGATAAGGTAATTTGTAACTGGTAACAAGTACTGAAATTATCGATAACAAATAGTCCTTTCGATAAGTAAGAGTGTCGAACCCAAAGAGGAGCAGAAGGAAATGATAAGCGGTTTTCAGCAAGGTATTCTCTGCAAGTACTGAAATAAGTGGTAACAGATAGTTTTGTGATAAGATAATTTGTAATAAGCAACAAGTAACAAAAGTAAATAAAGTGTAGCAAGGTGGCCTAATCCTTTTTGTAGCAAAGGACAAGCCTGGACACACTCTTATATAAGGAAAAGCGCTCCCGAGGACACATGGGAATATCGTCAAGCTAGTTTTCATCACGTTCATATGATTCGCGTTCGGTACTTTGATAATTTGATATGTGGGTGGACTGGTTCTTGGGTGCTGTTCTTACTTGAAAAAACATCCCACTTATGATTAACGTCTATTGCAAGCGTCCGCAAATACAACAAAAGTATTAAGGTAAACCTAACCATAGCATGAAACATATGGATCCAAATCAGCCCCTTACGAAGAAAAACATAAACTAGGATTTAAGCTTCTGTCACTCTAGCAACCCATCATCTACTTATTACCTCCCAATGCCTTCCTCCCAAATAATGGTGAAGTGTTATGTAGTCGACGTTCACATAACACCACTAGAGGCTAGACAACATACATCTCATCAAAATATCGAACGAATACCAAATTCACATGACTACTAATAGCAAGACTTCTCCCTTGTACTCAGGAACAAACGTAACTACTCACAAAGCATAAACATGTTCATAATCAGAGGGGTATTAATATGTATATAGGATCTGAACATATGATCTTCCACCAATTAAACCAACTAGCATCAACTACAAGGAGTAATTAACACTACTAGCAACCTACTAGCACCAATCCCAGACTTGGAGACAATAATTGGATACAAGAGATGAACTAGGGTTTTGAGGTGAGATGGTGCTGATGAAGATGTTGATGGAGATTGCCCTCTCCCGATGAGAGGAGTGTTGGTGATGACGATGGCGATGATTTCCCCCTCCGAGAGAGAAGTTTCCCCAGCAGAACAGCTCTGCCGGAGCTCTAGATTGGATCCGCCAAGGTTCCTCCTCGTGGCGGCGGAGTTTCGTCCCGAAAGGTTGCTTCTGATTTTCTTCTTGACGAAAGACTTCATATAGCAGAAGATGGTCATCGGAGAGCCACCAGGGGCCCACGAGGTAGGGGGCGCGCCCTAGGGGGGCGCCCCCACCCTCGTGGACAGGGTGTGGGCCCCCTGGTCTTCATCTTTGGTGAGGATTATTCATTATTTATTATAAGGTATTCCGTGGAGTTTCAGGACTTTTGGAGTTTTGCAGAATAGTCTCTAATATTTGCTCCTTTTCCAGCCCAGAATTCCAGCTGCCAGCATTCTCCCTCCTTATGTAAACCTTGTAAAATAAGAGAGAATAGCCATAAGTATTGTGACATAATGTGAAATAACAACATATAAAGCAATAAATATCGATATAAAAGCATGATGCAAAATGGACGTATCAAGGAGTTTTGTCAACATGAGCATATCCGGCTTGATGTTTCTTTTGTAGCTCATCCTCAATCCAATGGTCAAGCTGAGAGAGCAAATCAGGAAATTTTAAAAGGTCTCAAGCCCCGGCTTATGGTTCCCTTACAGCGAACACCGGGTTGTTGGGTAGAGGAATTACCCTCGGTGCTGTGGAGTATCAACACCACGCCTAACAGGTCTACAGGTTACACACCTTTTATCATGGTGTATGGAGCAGAAGCGGTGTTTCCTAGTGACATCCGTCATGACTCGCCCCGCGTGGTGGCTTATGTCGAAGCTAATAATGAACAAGCCAGACAGGATGCACTCGACTTGTTAGATGAAGAAAGAGACTTAGCAGCGGCTCGATCAGCAATTTATCAACAGGACCTGCGCCATTATCACAGCCGCCGGGTTAAGTCCAGGACTTTTCAGGAAGGCGACCTGGTGCTTTGGCTCATCCAGGATCTGTCAGATGCACACAAGTTATCCCCACCTTGGGAAGGGCCCTTTGTGGTCAGCAAGAACTTAAACAACGGGTCATATTACCTCATTGACGTTCGAGACCACAAGGACTCACGTAAGTCGGAGGAGGAGACGCGCCGGCCGTGGAACATTGCTCAAGTTCGGCCATACAACACCTAAGCCATCGGCTCTCATCATGTACATACTTTAACATTGCATATACCATGACAAGTAATAAAGCAGGAACATCGGTCTCTTTTCTTTTCAAAAGATTACATATCTTTGTTATGTTTTCTTTTCAACTTACTATTAAGGAGCTGATCATATTTGAATCAAGTCTAACCTTTTTTGGTCCAGCTTATGATCGTATTCGAATCTAGTTGCAATATTATGGTCACTTGGGGGCTTCCTGTTCAAACATAGGTCGTATTCGAACCAAAGAGAACATAGCTGTCGTAACCCTCTTGATCGGCTCAAGGCCAATCTCACTTGGGGGCTTCTTGATCGTATCTGAATCATAGCTTAACCCCTTTTGGGTTCGACTTGGATCGTATTCAAATCAGGGTCGTTAAAAACCTCTCAAGGTCATTTGGGGGCTTCCTGTTCAAACATAGGTCGTATTCGAACCAAAGAGAACATAGATGTCGGTACCCTCTTGATCGGCGCAACGCCAAAGCCACTGGGGGCTATATGGTCGTATTGAACCTTAGCTTAACCCCTTTGGTCCGGTTTACTGATTGTATTCGAATCAGAAGCCACCAACCTTTACATATAAGGTTAAATCGTACTTGTTACCCGTTATTTGCCTTTTGGTATTTGTTGTCTCAATTCCACAAATAATTAGCATGATCTTCTTCATCGGCTTGTTTATTTGACAACAAGGCCACCAAGGTATGATGATCATTAAGTATTCAGAGGCATTGACTTCTTAGAAAAAATGAGTTATCAACTTCATTACCCGGGTTATTCAAGCCGGTGGTTTAAGGATCAAAGGTACAAGTATGGCTATTATTTATACGCAATTGCCTGCTGCATTAACCAAAGGGTTAGTTTCAGCCCTTGTCCTTTATTTATATCTGTTTCTGTTTTCTGTTATGGTAAACATATTGGCTATAAGCCGAGTGTTTTAACCCGTCCGGTTCTAAACCGCCAAGCCAGTCTTTTCTCTTGTATCTACAGGAACTGAGTTAAAGTGTTGCAGAAACAATCATCAAATATGATGCATATGTTGCCATCAGGAAATACGTAGTCACACACAGTGTTTTATGCATGATGGCATAGGCAAGGCATTCAGTGTTTTCATAGATAAACTATTACAAGGCTTTTTATAAGCCAATGAAGATGGTTATTACTCCTTGCTCGCCGGTTCACCGCCCTCTGTTGGCTGGAAGTTGGGTTTTAACCAGTCAAAACCATTCACGGCAACAAATTCCGCTTCTTCGTCGATCAGAACGGCTGGGTCAACTTCTGGGGCAAATGTATTTTCTCTTACAGGCAGGATCAAATCTGTCACCTTGAACGAGGGAGTCGCCATCTTCTTATTTTCAACATCAAAACCCGGCTGGTATTTGTCGATGTTGGTGTCATCTCCAAGGGTAGTTGCCTGAGGTCGGACTCCGCGCATGCAAGCCATGAAGTCATCCTGCTCAAATGGAGATCCGTCTTCCTTCACGGTGGGATAGCCTCTGGCCACGTCTGTCGGGTCTAGATCTGGCACCCAAACCTTGGAGCGGCTCAGGGCAGTCAAAGCTCCGGCTCGCGCACAGGAGCGTTTCACTTCTTGAAATCTAGCGGGCATGATTGACAATTTCTTCAAGACGTCGCTGAGCCGGTTGGGTCCTTGATTGGCAGGGGAGATGGCGGCAAGTGCCCGTTGTGCACCAATATATAGTTGTTCTACTAAAGTATACACTGCCTTCAGTTTAATCAAAGGATCTTGGCTCAGGTTCTTGCTTCGTGGGCCTGCACATATTTTATACACAAAGTCAGCTGGCGGCTTATATTCCGGATCAGCAAAAAGTACACAAGATTAAAGACAGACGGTTTACCAAAGATGGCGGCCACCATTTGAGACACCCGTTCCTTTAAACCGTTCAGCTCTGTTGAAACCTCTTCAAGGGCTTCTTCGGCCTTCTCGGCGCGTTGCGTTAGAAGCGTTTTTTCATCTGCCCAAGTTTTCTTCTTGGCGATAAAGCTGGTATTTAAATTTTCCGTCTCAGAGAGACTTATTTGCAGTTTGGAGTTAGCATATTTGATTTCTGCCTCCTGACTCACTAGCCGGGTCTTCGCGTCAGTCAATTGCGAGTTTAGTTCAGATAAGGCATTCTGCAAAAAACATACTCAGATGAGTCAAGATTTCGCTTAAAAGTTCAACAATCAAGATTCAAGTCTCAAGTACTTTACAAAAAAAAACACTTGACACTTGGGGGCTAATTTATGCCAAAACATTTTTTTATGAATCTAAAGACATATTTTAAGTCCCAAGTACTTTACAAAGTAACATCACTTGGCACTTGGGGGCTAATTTATGCAATTCAGCAAGTTTCTCAAGGTTAAGCCAGAGTATTAAGTTCTTTGAATACGGTACAAATCAATTTAAAAGTACTGGCTCATTTATGATCAAAAGGAACCGGCCCTTGGGGACTACAGATGAAGCTTTGTTCTATTTTGTTGCATTCAAGAAAAGTTTCAAAAGTAACGGTCTCGGCCTATATTATAAAGTCTACAGATCATTTCGGTTCTCTCATAATCTGAAGACTTGGGGGCTGGAAGAATATAGATAAACCGGAAGAACATACCTCGTATTTCAGCTGCAACTGTTTAACCATTTCGATCTCAGAGTCGCGACTGGAGTGCACATGGCTGAGATAGCCGGATAAAATATCATTGGCATTTAGATGATCATAATTGGCAACGTCAAAGCGCACTTTCTGCCTCTCCAATGCCTCTTGTTTCGCCGTGTGGCAAGCCAGCACGGTTGGATTCCCCGGCTCAATAAAAAGGCTCCCGGTGATCTGAACGTCTTGTGCAGACGGTGATGGCGGGTTGGCTGAGCTTGATGGTCCAGTTGCGGAAGGGTTCACAGTGGTCTCATCAAACGACGGCTCGGGAGGATTTGCTTCTGCATCGACAGGCGGGTCTTCTGGAGTGTCAGTTAATGGAGGAGAAGATGGCCTGGTCGGGTCTGATGCAAGCATTGGCGGGTCTTCCGCCGGTTTAGCTGCCTTTGCCTTCTTGGATTTAGCTTGGCCACTAAGAGAGATGTTGCCGGACTGTTAGTACAAAGATACAATTTGAAAAACCTGGAAAAAGGAGGATTTTTCATTACCGAGGGGCAGTCTTGAAGGCCGGAAATTGAGTTTGCGATGAGTCGCCAGAAGAGCAAGACACCTCCTAAAAAAATAAAATAAAGTTAAAGTAATGCAAGGGAAAGGATCCATTAAACAGAGTTAAAGACAAAAGAAGTAAACCTCATTCGGGCGCTTCTAAGGAGTTTGTTGAAGAACGACAGCCGGCTCATCTTCGGTCCAAGCTTGATGGCGGCTTTCATGTTGCTGCTTTTTCAAACGAAAGTTGGGATCCAAGTGAGCTAAAGGGTTAGAAAAACCTTACTTTACGGATCACTCGTCGAATTTTTTGTCTTGGCAAGGGCTCTGAGTCAGAGGAAATGATAGTTACTTCTGCTTCCATGGCCTGACTGGCCCCAGTGTCATCCTGGTAATGATCAGTGTTAATAAGATTATTAAAAAATTGGCCAAGGGAATCAAGGGCTACCTCCGAATCAGATGTATCATCAAGCTTCATCCAATCTTCAGCTGTGTTCTTTTTCTTCTTTTTCGACCTTCAGGTCGTTTTCTTGGTGTTTATGGCGGCGGCTCTTGCTTTCTTGGCGGCTTCGTGGTCATATTTAACTTTCCAAAAGTCAGAGTTGGCCTGCAAATAGGTAAAAACAATATGATAAGTCAGGCAAGTATTAAAACAATACGGCTGGGAAAAATATAAAGGAGAGAAATCAGAATATCCTTACTTCTGGCACTGGGTTAAGCTTGCAAATGGGATTTAACCTAACAGTACTGCAATCTTTGTATTTCCCATTCACCAGAAGGGTTGACATTGAAACAATATCTTCTTCTATTAATTGAGCGGGGCTATGATGAAGAGAGTCATCTAGGCCTCCACCATACTCATACATCAGCTTTGACCGACGACTTAAAGGGATGACCCGCCATGAGATCCAGCAGCGGGTCAGATCAACTCCAGTTAACCTGTTCCCTAACAGAGCGTTAATCCTTTTGATGGATGGTATCAGCCTCTTGCGTTTAGTGGCAGTAAGCTTGTCAGGAAGCGCGAACTTGGAGTCAAGACGATCGGGGCAATAACCCGGCAGTGGCTTCTCGTTTGCCGGTGAAATGTCTTGACAGTAGAACCAAGTCTGATTCCAGTCCTTAGGGTGACTTGGTAAGACTATGAGGGGGAATACAGCACCCTGCCGGCGCTGAATGGAGATGCCTCCAAGTTCTAAGGTGAGGCCGTTGGTGCACTCGTTCTGCCGATTCAGATAAAAGTATTCTCTAAATAGCTCCACGGCCGGCTCTTGTTGAAGATACACCTCACAGAGCACTTGGAAGTTACAGATCTTAGATATGGAATTGGGTCCAATATCTTGAGGGTGGAGTTTGAAAAGGTGGAGGACCTCTCTGAAGAAATTTGAGCCGGGCGGTGAGAAGCCACGGTTCATGTGGTTAGTAAAACCAATCACTTCGCCGTCTCTTGGATTGGGCCGTTCTTCTTCCAAGTCAGGGGCACGGTAAGACATGACGTCTTTTCCTAGCAGAAATCCTGTGGTGAAAAACTCCTTCAAACGTTCCTCAGTTACGGTTGAGGGAACCCAGTTACAGACGGTTGGTGCTTTGGACGGCATGATGTGCAAAGACGAACTGAAAAGAAACGCAACATGCCAGTTCAATTTAATGGTGTGATTAACAGTTAAGTGATGATGATGCAAATAAGTAATGGCAGCTTAGTTAAGGTCCAATGACATATAAGGAAAAGTAAGCCGACATGGTAAGCCACCATGACTACAGATATTTGAAGAAGGCAAATTCAGCTAAGTGTTGAGACAAACAAGTTTCCTAAATTGCTTGGTATTATTCCAGATCAAATGGCTATTCAAAATGAAAAAAATTCTGGACCTAAAAAGTTCAGCACAGAGGAGTCTATAAGTTCTAATGCAGTCTTTGAATCAGAGAAAGGGATCTGTGGGTCAAGAAGAGGCACAAAAACACTACCGCACGAGCATATATATATATATATATATATATATATATATATATATATATATATATATATATATATATATATATATATATATATCTTTTTGGATCAAGAAGAGGCCTGCGGTTGAAGAACTACAAGGGACTGCGATGAACTAGGCAGAACACGAAGGAATTTGGAAACCCTAAATGCGGATCTAAGAAGAAAACTTACAGTCATAGGTCTTCCGCGGAGGTCGCCGCCGTTCTCTGGACCAGATCGAGTTGATGCAGCGGCCAAGGTTGACGGAGACAAAGGAGACGTGCGACGACGGTGAGGCTCGAGCAGCAGGAGGGTTGCAAGAGGAAGAAGACGGAGCGAGAGAGGAGAATGAGGAAGGCCGAGGCGTGCCTATTTATAAGGGAAATATGTGAACAGACGGGCGCGAAAATCGAGGGAGAGCCGAATAATGGTTATCCGGCTACACAGGCGCCTCGATTCTCAGGAAACATTAAAGATAAAAGATCCATTGAGAGATGACGTCATGAAAGTTTTTGCATTTTCAAGAGATGACGTCACGGCGGGTTACAAAAACTTCAGCGAAGATAAGAAGATGGATTTTTGTCTAAGTATTGAAGATTGACAAAGAACGAAGTTCAAAGTTAACCTGGGGCCTAATGTTGGGGATATAACTATCAGTTATGACCCGCCTAGAAGGGGCCGGGTCAGCCCCAATGGTGGGTTACTCAAGAAGCCCAGTAAACATTCAAGATGATAGTTTATTAAATCTTATAGAAGGCCCAAAGGCCTGGAGGCGGCTTAAGGCCTAATATTATGAACTGCTGTATGTAAGGAAAGACTTGTAAAGAAAGGCATGTAAAGGATGTCACCGATCCGAACACGATTATGAGCCGGTCGGGACTCTGTAGGCCACTAGGCGTCAACCCGTGTATATAAGGGGACGGCCCGGTTGCGGCTTAGGGCAAGAAACAAGAGATCGATAACCAAGATGGCGAGTTATGCCTCTTGGTGATCGAAACCCCCAGCAATACCAACACAACTAGACGTAGGCTTTTACCTTCATCGTAAGGGGCCGAACTAGTATAAAACCTCTCGTGTCCTTTGTCCCGATTAACCCCTTTAAGCTTCCTAGTTGCGATGGCCCTATGACTAAGTCCTTTCTCTAGGACATCTGCCGTGACAATTCCACGACAGATCTCCTGACAAGGAGAGAGACCTTAATGAATTTAGCATGTCACCGAAAGGTGAGTGCTGAAAGATATCCGCGGAGGTGAACTCCATGATCGGTGGCCAATCGGATTCGATAGGCATGGACGCAAGCGGCTTGGAGTCCGTGGCCGGAGACGAATCCAGTGGTTCGGCAACACGGCTCTTGTAAGAGTTGAAGTCAGTATCCGGCTCTATCGCCACTGAGAGTGCGGTCTCCATGGCGGGGTCTATCCACCCGTCCTCGGATGGCGCACTTTGCTCCGGATTGAGGGCCGGAGTAGTTGCAGATGCGATCACCCAAACACTATCCGATGGCAGAGTTACGTCATGCTCGTCGTGATTGTGCGGCGCACCTGACATGGGCTCGAATCCGTCGAAGATCAAGTCTCCACGGATATCGGTAGTGTAGCTTAAGTTTTCGAACCTGGCCTGATGGCCAGGGGCGTAGCTCTCGATCTGCTCCAGATGGCCAAGCGAGTTGGCCCGCAGTGCGAAGCTGTTGAATACGAAGATCTGTCCGGGGAGGAAAACCTCACCCTGGACCGCATCATTACCGATGATCGAAGGAGCCATCAAGCCTTACGGTGACGGCACAGTGGAACTCTCAATGAAAGCACAAATGTCGGTGTCAAAACCAGCGGATCTCGGGTAGGGGGTCCCGAACTGCGCGTCTAAGGCGGATGGTAACAGGAGGCGGGGGACATGATGTCTACCCAGGTTCGGGCCCTCTCTATGGAGGTAATACCCTACGTCCTGCTTGATTGATCTTGATGATATGAGGATTACAAGAGTTGATCTACCACGAGATCATGGAGGCTAAACCCTAGAAGCTAGCCTATGGTATGATTGTTGTTGTCCTACAGACTAAACCCTTCGGTTTATATAGACACCGGAGGAGGCTAGGGTTACATAGAGTCGGTTACAAGGGAGGAGATATACATATCCGTATTGCCAAGCTTGCCTTCCACGCCAAGGAGAGTCCCATCCGGACACGAACGAATTCTTCGATCTTGAATCTTCATAGTCCAACAGTCGTGCCAAAGGATATAGTCTGGCTGTCCGGAGACCCCCCTAATCCAGGACTCCCTCACCTATTATGTGTTATGATCCGTTAACCCCGAAGTGACAATAATCGGGATACTTACCGATGATGATCGTAGTTTGAGGAGTTCATGTATTCACTATGTGTTAATGCTTTGGTCCGGTACTTTATTAAAAGGAGGCCTTAATATCCCTTGGTTTCCAATAGGACCCCGTTGCTGGGGAGGGTAGGACAAAAGATGTCATGCAAGTTCTTTTCCATAAGCACGTATGACTATATTCGGAATACATGCCTACATTACATTGATGAACTGGAGCTAGTTCTGTGTCACCCTAGGTTACGACTGTTACATGATCGATTGCATCCGGCATAATTCTCCATCACCGATCCAATGCCTACGAGCTTTCCATATATTGTTCTTTGCTTATTTACTTTTCCGTTGCCACTGTTACAATCACTACAAAACCCAAAACAATATTACTTTTGCTATCGTTACCTTTTGCTACTGTTACCATTACTATCATATTACTTTGCTACTAAACACTTTGCTACATATATTAAGTTTCCAGGTGTGGTTGAACTGACAACTCAGTTGCTAATACTTGAGAATGTTCTTTGGCTCCCCTTGTGTCGAATCAATAAATTTGGGTTGAATACTCTACCCTCGAAAACTGTTGTGGTCCCCTATACTTGTGGGTTATCAAGAACATTTTATGGCGCCGTTGCCGGGGAGCATAGCTCTATTCTTTGAGTCACTTGGGATTTATATCTGCTTATCATGATGAAGAACTTGAAAGATCAAAGAACCAAGATTTTCCCCTCAACTACGAGGGGAGGTAAGGAACAACCATTTAGCTCTGCACTTGATTCACCTTCTGTTTTGAGTAAGCTTGCGACACCTAAACATGCTTCTGCTATTAATTCTGATATGTTGCATGTTATTGATGATGCCACTTCTGCTATGCATGATACTTATGATGAAACTACTTCTATGCTTGATACTACTGTGCCACTTGGTGAATTTCTTGATGAACAACTTGCTAGGGCTAGAGAGAATGAAAATATTGAAACTGATAATATTGGAGAAAGTGATGATGAAGATTCTCCCCTAGATATGAATTGCATGTTGTTCCTGAAGGTTATGTTATGGATGAAAAAACTGCTAGATACTTTCTTGCTTGCAATGATAGAAGTGATCTTAAGAAATTATTAGCTAAGCTGAGAGAAAAATCTCTGAATGCTAGAATGAAATATGATCCTGCTTATGCTACTTCACCTATCTTTATTACTGATAAGGATTATGATTTCTCTGTCGATCCCGAGTTAATTACTTTGGTTGAATCTAATCCTTTTTATGGCTATGAATCTGAAACTGTTGTGGCACATCTTACTAAATTAAATGATATAGATACCCTGTTCACTAATGATGAGAAAACTCACTATTATTATATCCTTAAATTATTTCCATTCTCATTAAAGGGTGATGCTAAGATATGGTTTAATTCTCTTGATCCTGGTTGTGTGCGTAGTCCCCAGGATATGATTTACTACTTCTCTGCTAAATATTTCCCTGCTCATAAGAAACAAGCTGCTTTAAGGGAAATATATAATTTTGTGCAAATTGAAGAAGAGAGTCTCCCACAAGCTTGGGGGAGGCTTCTCCAATTACTTAATGCTTTGCTTGATCATCCTCTCAAGAAAAATGAAATACTTGATATCTTTTATAATGGACTAACCGATGCTTCCAGAGATTACCTGGATAGTTGTGTTGGTTGTGTTTTAAGGGAAAGAACTGTTGATCAAGCTGAAATTTTATTGAATAATATGTTGACTAATTAAAATAATTGGACACTTCCTGAACCAACCCCTAATCCAACTCCGAAGAAAAGGGGTATTCTATTTCTCAGTCCTGAAGATATGCAAGAGGCAAAGAAATCTATGAAAGAAAAAGGTATAAAAGCTGAAGATGTTAAGAATTTACCTCCTGTTCAAGAAATACATGGTCTTAATTCATCACCTATTGAAGAAGCACACGGTCTCGATAACCCGACACAGGTAGTAAAGGTAAATTCTCTCTATAGATAAGATAAAGATGAAATCCCTCCTGCTAAGTTTACTAGCCAATGTTTGGATTAATTTGATAACTTTATGGTTACGCAAGAAGATTTCAATGCTTATGTTGGTAGACAATTGAAACATAATGCTTACATGATTGAACACTTGAGTGATTATATGGCTAGTGTTAAAGGTGAACTTAAACTTATTAGTAAACATGCTTCTACGGTTACCACTCAAGTAGAACAAGAACTTAAAGCTCAGAATGATTTGCTCAATGAATTGAATAGTAAGAATAATGACTATGCTGTTAGAGTTGCAACTGGAGGAGTTAAAGTGAATCAGGAACCTTTGTATCCTGAGGGTCATCCTAAGATAATTGAGCAAGATTCCCATAGAACTAATGCTGATGCACCTAGTCCTTCTAAAAGGAAGAAAAGGAAAAATGATAGGACTTTGCATGCTTCTAGTGAACCTGTTATTGACACACCTGAGAATCCAAATAATATTTCTATCTCCGATGCTGAAACACAATCTAGTAATGAATATGAACCTAGTGATAATGTTAATGATGATGTTCATGTTGATGCTCAACCTAGCAATGATAATGATGTAGAAATTGAACCTGTTGTTGATCTTGATAACCCACAATCAAAGAATCAACGTTATGATAAGAGAGACTTTGTTTCTAGGAAGCATGGTAAATAAGCACGGTAAAGAAAGAGAACCATGGGTTCAGAAACCAATGCCTTTTCCTCCTAAACCATCCAAGAAAAAGGATGACGAGGATTTTGAGCGCTTTGCTGAAATGATTAGACCTATCTTTTTGCGTATGCGTTTGACTGATATGCTTAAAATGAATCCTTATGCTAAGTACATACCGGAAGCTGAAATTTCCACCATGCTTGCTAATTGTACTTTTAAGGGTGGAATACCAAAGAAACTTGGAGATCCAGGAGTACCAACTATACCATGCTCCATTAAAAGAAATTGTGTTAAAACTGCCTTATGTGATCTTGGAGACAGTGTTAGTGTTATGCCTCTCTCTTTATATCATAGACTTGATTTGAATAAGTTGACACCTACTGAAATATCTTTGCAAATGGCTGATAAATCAACTGTTATACCAGTTGGTATTTGTGAGGATGTGCGTGTTGTGGTTGCAAACATTACTATTTTAATTGACTTTGTTATTCTTGATATTCCCAAGGACGATAGTATGTCTATTATTCTTGGAAGAACCTTTTTGAATACTGCAGGGGCTGTTATTGATTGCACCAAAGGCAATGTCACTTTCATGTTTATGGTAATGATCATACGGTACATTTTTCGAGGAAACAACCTCAAGTCCACAGTATCAATTCTATTGGAAAATTTTCAACAATTACTATTGGAGGTTTTGAATTTCCTCTTCCTACTGTCAAGAAGAAATATGATATTCTTATTGTTGGGGACATGCATATCCCCGTTGAGGTAACCTAGTGTTATTCGAAAATTCTCTAGTTTCATGTTATTCGAAATGAGTTTGTTAACAAGACCTGATCAACCTTGTTAATGGATTCCATTTGATAAGCATGAGATGGATGAATTTCGAAAACACAACTCTTTGTACCCTCCTTTTACTTTCTGTTATTTGTATTCAATAAAGAAAAAATAGTATTTTTCTGTCAGTTTTCTGAATTATCCATGCAATAAAAAATACCCTGAAAATAAAAGTTCTTCAAATACCCTGAAATTTAAATATGATTTTTTCTAGAATATTTGAGAATATCTGGCACTGAAAACACAACAGGGGGAGAAGCCACGTGCCCACGAGGGTGGAGGGCACGCCCACCCCCTGGGTGCGCCCCCTGCCTCGTGGACCCCACGTGGGTCCCCTCCACTTATTCCAGCTACCACACACTCCTTCTTCCTCCCACAAAAATCACCAACCAGCTCAAACCCGAGTTCAAGCTCATCTTGCTGCCATTTTCGATCTCCTAGCTCAAAGCTCCATTCACAAAACTGCTTTGGGGGATTGTTCTTTGGTATGTGACTCCTCCAATGGTCCAATTAGTTTTTGTTCTAGTGCTTTATTTATTGCAAATTTTTGCTGCTTAGGTGACCCTGTTCTTGACCTTGCATGTCAAATTTATATGGTCAAAAGTAGTTTTAATGCATGATATTGCCTCTAGGCACTTGTAGGAGTAGTTGCTATCAATATTGTTGGGTTTGGTTCACTTTTATTTTGAGTTACCAAAAAATTTCAGAAATTTTTCAGAGGAAGAAATATGTTTAGGAAAATGTACCAACGTGGTTCTTCAAGAAAGCAAGGACCCAGACCTGCAATACGTGATGCGGACGAGGAACCACCAAGGGATGCTCAAGTGCGGCCTTGTGAATGGCCGTCAGAGGACTTCATGGTTCGAGCAGGAATCAAGGAGGAACTTGAAGCATATGTGCGTAATGCTGATCTGGAGAGCTTGAAGGTAGATAAGTACCGTCAATACCTCTATTTAACTGATTCATTTGTGAGAAGGTTTAAATTTTCATCATCACGCAATTCTCAAACTGTCCTGTTTGATCTTTATGATAAATCTTATACCATGGACCTAGAAGATTTTAACACTGCTTGTAAACTCCCACAGTGCGGTAATGTTAGTGAACCTCGCAAATATGAATTTAGAGATTTTCTTGCTAGTATAACAGTGGGAGAATCTAGAGATGTAACACAAGCCACCATAGGGAGCATTCATTTTCCCGCTATACATTATTTTGCTCTCTTCATAGGAAGGTGCATAAATCATAAAGATGAATCATGTCACATGTGTGTACCTGATCTTAGCATTCTCAGGAGCGCTGTTTTAGGAGATAAACAATACAACTTGGGGGCTATTGTTGCATGTAGGTTGGATAATAATCGTATTCATGGAGATTTCTTTGGTGGAATTTATGCAACTCGTATAGCTAACTTTCTTGAGATACCAATACATGGAGATGATATCGAGTTGCCTCCTTCTTATCTAGATTATGATGTTATGGTTCATCATAAATTTGTTGAGAGGAACGATCAGTTCCTCCAGTACCGACTAATATTTGACAGACGATGCACCTATCATGTCGCTCTCCCTGCTCCAAATTTCTTTGACTTTCAGGCAAAGGGGAGATATGTTATAACCAGGGAGGAGGCGACCGATTACGAGAGGAGGGCGGAGACAGCTCGCCTCCAAGCCGTAGCTCCTCAGGCAATTGCCGCTGCATCTTAGTATGACCACAACTACAACTTTGGATATCTGCCAGGCCAGACTTGGCCATAGACCAACTTAGGCCAAAAGCCTAAGCTTGGGGAGTACGTATTTCTCACCGACATTACATTCCTGTTCACACACTCATGCTAGTTGTCGGTGCTCATACTTTTTCATTGTAATATCCATGCTAGTTTATTTTCCTTTTTATGTTTTCTTCTTGTGTGTTTGAAAAACCTTAAGAAAAACCAAACCAAAAAAATAGTTGTAGCTTTTAGTTAGTTTACTTTCCATGCCTCTAGTAGTAATAATTAAATTAAAACCCAAAAAAATTTATCGTTCTTCTTTTGCTTGTTGGGAGCTTTCCCGTGTAAATAGTTTTATTTCTTTTCTTGTTCCTTAGGGGTCGAGAGGAGAAGACCATAATGAAAATGTTGAGTGGCTCTTATATGCATTATTGTTGATCTAACAAAGAGCCCATATTACCTCGTCTTCTCTCTTGAATTGAATGCTTGCAGATTCCAGCTTAGTCCAATGCACGTGAACTATCATTATTATCCACACTATTCAGTCGTGCAAGTGAAAGGCAATAATGATGATTATATGATGAACTTATTGAGATGAGAAAAGCTGGTGTGAAGTCGACCTCTCTTGTTTTTGTAAATATGATTAGTTCATCGTTCTTGATTTAGCCTATTATGAATAAAGATGTTTGCAATGACATAGAGATTGTAGTTGCTTATGCCATGCTTAATGAGCTAGGATCTTATAATGGTTTACCTTGCGTGCCAACATGCTATTAAAATGGTTGTGATGTGGTATGATAGGGTGGTATCCTCTTTTGAATGATTCGAGTGGCTTGACTTGGCACATGTTCACGCATGTAGTTGAAACAAAATCAACATAGCCTCTACGATATTTATGTTCATGGTGCATTATATCCTACTCATGCGTGCATTCGGTGTTGATTAATTTTAATGTATGTTCATGACTGTTGTCGCTCTCTAGCTAGCCGCTTCCCAGTCTTTTTTCCAGCCTTCACTTGTACTAAGCGGGAATACTGCTTGTGCATCCAACTCCATAAACCCCAAAGTTGTTCCATATGAGTCCACCATACCTACCTATATACGGTATCTACCTGCCGTTCCAAGTAAATTTGTATGTGCCAAACTCTAAACCTTCAAATAAACATTCTGTTTTGTATGCTCGAATATCTCATGTATCAACTAGGGTTGTCTGTATCTTCCATGCTAGGCAGGTTATTCTCAAGAGGAGTGGACTCTGCTCCTCACTCACAAGAAAATCGCTGGTCACCGTGATGCCCAGTCCCATGCTTTATGCAAATCAAATCAAAATAACTACAAACAAAACTCCTCGGGGACTCTTGTTAGTTGGAGGCACTCGTTGTTTCGAACAAGCCATGGATTGATGCTTGTTGGTGGACGGGGAGTATAAACTTTACCATTCTGTTTGGGAACCACATTTAATGTGTGTAGCATGGAAGATATTGAGATCTCTCGGTTGTTATGTTGACAACGAAAGTATACCGCTCAAAATATTATTCATATCTATTTCAAAACCGAGCTCTGGCACCTCTACAAATCCCTACTTCCCTCTGCGAAGGGCCTATCTATTTACTTTTATGTTGAGTCATCTTCCTCCTATTAAAAAGCACCAGTTGGAGAGCACCACTATCATTTGCACCCATTACTGTTAGTTTACATTGAGTATGACTTGACTGGATCTCTTTTACCATGAATTACAATGTCTGGTCAGTCCTTGATCTTTAAAGGTGCTCTACATTTATGTTTTGCGGTCTCAGAAAGGGCTAGCGAGATACCATCTTGTCATATCATATCATGATTGTTTTGAGAAAGTGTTGTCATCCGAGATTTATTATTATTGCTCACTAGTTGGTTATGCCATTGATATGAGTAAACATGAGACCTAAGTGTTATTGTGAATATGGTTAGTTCATAATCTTTGCTGAAAACCTGAATGCTGGCTTTACATATTTACAACAACAAGAGCAAACGGAGTTTGTAAAAGTTTTTCTTTATCACTTTCAGTTTATCAACTGAATTGCTTGAGGACAAGCAAAGGTTTAAGCTTGGGGGAGTTGATACGTCTCCGTCGTATCTACTTTTCCAAGCAGTTTTGCCCTTGTTTTGGACTCTAACTTGCATGATTTGAATGGAACTAACCCGGACTGACGCTATTTTCAGCAGAATTACCATGGTTTTATTTTTGTGCAGAAATAAAAGTTCTCGAAATGACCTGAAAATCAATGGAGAATTATTATGGAATATATAAAAAATACTTGAAGAAAGATCCACGTTAGGGGGGCCACCACCTATCCACGAGGGTGGGGGCGCGCCCTACACCCCTGGGCGCGCCCCTACCTCGTGGGCCCCCTTACGCTCCACCAACCTCAACCTTGACTCCATATATTCACTATCAGGAAGAAAAAACCATAGAGAAGGATTCATCGTGTTTTACGATACGGAGCCGCCGCCAAGCCCTAAACTCTCTCGGGAGGGCTGATCTGGAGTCCGTTCTGGGCTCCAGAGAGGGGAATCCGTCGCCATCGTCATCATCAACCTTCCTCCATCACCAATTTCATGATGCTGACCGCCGTGCGTGAGTAATTCCATCGTAGGCTTGCTGGACGGTGATGGGTTGGATGAGATTTATCATGTAATCGAGTTAGTTTTGTTAGGGTTTGATCCCTAGTATCCACTATGTTCTGAGATTGATGTTGCCATGACTTTGCTATGCTTAATGCTTGTCACTAGGGCCCGAGTGCCATGCTTTCAGATATGAACATATTATGTTTTCATCAATATATGAGAGTTATTGATCCTATCTTGCAAGTCTATAGTCACCTATTATGTGTTATGATCCGTTAACCCTGAAGTGACAATAATTGGGATACTTACCGGTGATGACTGTAGTTTGAGGAGTTCATGTATTCACTATGTGTTAATGCTTTGGTCGGGTACTCTACAAAAAGGAGGCCTCAATATCCCTTAGTTTCCAATAGGACCCCATTGCCGGGGAGGGTAGGACAAAAGATGTCACGCAAGTTCTTTTCCATAAGCACGTATGACCATTTTCGGAATACATGCCTACATTACATTGATGAACTGGAGCTAGTTCTGTGTCACCCTAGGTTATGACTGTTACATGATCGATCGCATCCGGCATAATTCTCCATCATCGATCCAATGCCTACGAGCTTTCCATATATTGTTTTTCGCTTATTTACTTTTTCGTTGCCACTGTTACAATCACTACAAAACCCCAAAAAATATTACTTTTGCTATCATTACCTTTTGCTACTGTTACCATTACTATCATATTACTTTGATACTAAACACTTTGCTGCAGATATTAAGTTTCCAGGTGTGGTTGAATTGACAACTCAGCTGCTAATACTTGAGAATATTCTTTGGCTCCCCTTATGTCAAATCAATAAATTTGGGTTGAATACTCTACCCTCGAAAATTGTTGCGATCCCCTATACTTGTGGGTTACCAATGTGCTTGGTTCTCTTGTGAAATCTGGATTCCTTTGCCAAGGCAATTGCTCCAGTATTGTCACAAAATATTTTCATTGGACCCGATGCACTAGGTATGATACCTAGATCGGATATGAACTCCTTCATCCAGACTCCTCCATTTGCTGCTTCGGAAGCAGCTATGTATTCCGCTTCACATGTAGATCCCGCCACGACGCTCTGCTTGGAACTACACTAACTGACCGCTCCACCATTAAATAAAAACAAGTATCTGGTTTGTGACTTAGAGTCATCCGGATTAGTGTCAAAGCTTGCATCGACGTAACCGTTTACGATGAGCTGTTTGTCACCTCCATATACGAGAAACTTATCCTTAGTCCTTTTCAGGTATTTCAGGATGTTCTTGACCGCTGTCCAGTGATCCACTTCTGGATTACTTTGGTACCTTCCTGCTAAACTAATAGCAAGGTACACATAAGGTCTGGTACACAACATTGCATACATGATAGAGCCTATGGCAGAAGCATAGGGAACACCTTTCATTTTCTCTCTATCTTCTGCAGTGCTCGGGCATTGAGTCTGACTCAACTTCACACCTTGTAATACAGGCAAGAACACTTTCTTTGCCTGATCCATTTTGAACTTCTTAAAAAATTTATCAAGGTATGTGCTTTGTGAATGTACAATTTAGCGTCTTGATCTATCTCTATAGATCTAGATGCCCAATATATAAACAGCTTCACCGAGGTCTTTCGTTGAAAAATTCTTATTCAAGTATCCTTTTATGCTATTCAGAAATTCAGTATCATTTCCGATTAACAATATGTCATCTACATATAATATCAGAAATGCTACGGAGCTCCCACTCACTTTCTTGTAAATACAGGCTTCTCCAAAAGTCTGTATAAAACCATATACTTTGATCACACTATCAAAGCGTATATTCCAACTCTGAGAGGCTTGCACCAGTCCATAAATGGATCGCTGGAGCTTGCACACTTTGTTAGCACCTTTTGGATTGACAAAACCTTCTGGTTGCATCATATACAACTCTTCTTTAAGATATCCATTGAGGAATGCAGTTTTGACATCCATTTCCCAAATTTCATAATCATAAAATGCGGCAATTGCTAACATGATTCGGACGGACTTAAGCATCGCTACGGGTGAGAAGGTCTCATCGTAGTCAATTCCTTGAACTTTTCGAAAACCTTTCGCAACAAGTCAAGCTTTGTAGACAGTAACATTACCGTCAGCATCAGTCTTCTTCTTGAAGATTCATTTATTCTCTATGGCCTGCCGATCATCAGGCAAGTCAACCAAAGTCCATACTTTGTTCTCATACATGGATCCCATCTCAGATTTCATGGCTTCAAGCCATTTTGCGGAATCTGGGCTCATCATCGCTTCCTCATAGTTCGTAGGTTCATCATGGTCAAGTAACATGACTTCCAGAACAGGATTACCATACCACTCTGGTGCAAATCTTACTATGGTTGACCTACGAGGTTCGGTAGTAACTTGATCAGAAGTTTCATGATCATCATCATTAGCTTCCTCACTTACCGGTGTAGGAATCACTGGAACTGATTTCAGTGATGAACTACTTTCCAATAAGGGAGCAGGTACAGTTACCTCATCAAGTTCTAATTTCCTCCCACTCACTTCTTTTGAGAGAAACTCCTCTAGAAAGGATCCATTCTTAGCAACGAATGTCTTCCTTCGGATATGTGATAGAAGGTGTACCCAACAGTCTCCCTTGGGTATCCTATGAAGACACATTTCTCCGATTTGGGTTCGAGCTTATCAGGTTGAAGCTTTTTCGAATAAGCATCGCAGCCCCAAACTTTAAGAAACGACAACTTTGGTTTCTTGCCAAACCATAGTTCATAAGGTGTCATCTCAACGGATTTGGATGGTGCCCTATTTAACGTGAATGCAGCCATCTCTAAGCATAACCCCAAAATGATAGCGGTAAATTAGTAAGAGACATCATAGATCGTATCATATCTAGTAAAGTACGATTACGACTTTCGGACACACCATTACGCTGTGGTGTTCCGGGTGGCGTGAGTTGCGAAATTATTCTGCATTGTTTCAAATGAAGACCAAACTCATAACTCAAATATTATCCTCCACAATCAGATCATAGGAACTTTATTTTCTAGTTATGATGATTTTCCGCTTCACTCTGAAATTCTTTGAACTTTTCAAATGTTTCAGACTTATGTTTCATCAAGTAGATATACCCATATCTGCTCAAATCATCTGTGAAGGTGAGAAAATAACGATACCCGCCGCGAGCCTCTATATTCATTGGACCACATACATCAGTACGTATGATTTCCAACAAATATGTTGCTCTCTCCATTGTTCCGGAGAATGGCGTTTTAGTCATCTTGCCCATGAGGCGTGGTACGCAAGTACCAAGTGATTCCAAAAGTCCATCAGAATGGAGTTTCTTCATGCGCTTTATACCAATATGACCTAAACGGTAGTGCCACAAATAAGTTGCACTATCATTATCAACTCTGCATCTTTTGGCTTCAATATTATGAATATGTGTATCACTACTATCGAGATTCATCAAGAATAGACTACTCAACAGGGGTGCATGACCATAAAAGATATTACTCATATAAATAGAACAACCATTATTCTCTGATTTAAATGAATTACCGTCTCGCATCAAACAAGATCCAGATATAATGTTCATGCTCAACACTGGCACCAAATAACAATTATTTAGGTCTAATACTAATCCCGAAGGTAGATGTAGAGGTAGCGTGCCGACGGCGATCACATCGACTTTGGAACCATTTCCCACGCGCATCATCACTTCGTCCTTAGCCAATCCTCGCTTAATCCGTAGCCCCTGTTTCGAGTTGCAAATGTTAGCAACTGAATCAGTATCAAATACCCAGGCACTACTGCGAGCATTAGTAAGGTACACATGAATAACATGTATATCAAATATACCTTTCACTTTGCCATCCTTCTTCTCCGCCAAATACTTGGGGCAGTTCCGCTTCCAGTGACCAGTTCCTTTGCAGTAGAAGCACTCAGTCTCAGGCTTAGGTCCAGACTTGGGTTTCTTCACTTGAGCAGCAACTGTCTTGCTGTTCTTCTCGAAGTTCCCCTTCTTCCCTTTACCCTTTTTCTTGAAATTGGTGGTCTTGTTGACCATCAACACTTGATGCTCCTTCTTGATTTCTACCTCCGCAGCCTGTAGCATTGCTGCATATTATCGTATTATCCATCCCTTGCATATTATAGTTCATCACGAAGCTCTTGTAGCTTGGTGGCAGTGACTGAAGAACTCTGTTAATGACACTATCATCAGGAAGATTAACTCCCAGTTGAGTCAAGTGGTTGTGATACCCAGACATTGTGAGTATATGTTCACTGACAGAACTATTCTCCTCCATCTTGCAGCTGTAGAACTTATTCGATACTTCATATCTCTCAATCCGAGCATTTGCTTGAAATATTAACTTCAACTCCTGGAACATCTCATATGCTCCATGACGTTCAAAACGTCATTGAAGTCCCGGTTCTAAGCCGTAAAGCATGGCACACTGAACTAACGAGTAGTCATCAGCTTTGCTCTGCCTGGTGTTCATAACATCTGGCGTTGCTCCTGCAGCGGGTTTGTCACCTAGCGGTGCTTCCAAGACGCAATTCTTCTGTGCATCAATGAGGATAATCCTCAAGTTATGGACCCAATCCGTGTAGTTGCTACCATCATCTTTCAACTTAGCTTTCTCTAGGAACGCAATAAAATTCAACGAAACAACAATGCATGCCATCTATCTACAACAACATAGACATGCAAAATACTATCAGGTACTAAGTTCATGATAAATTAAAGTTCAATTAATAAAATTACTCAAGAACTCCCACTTAGACAGACATCTCTCTAATCATCTAAGTTATCACGTGATCCATATCAACTAAACCATGTTCGATCATCATGTGAGATGGAGTAGTTTTCAATGGTGAACATCACTATGTTGATCATATCTACTATATGATTCACGCTCGATCTTTCGATCTCCATTGTTCCGAGGCCATATCTTCATATGCTAGGCTCGTCAAGTTTAACCCAAGTATTCTGCATGTGCAAAACTGGCTTGCACCCATTGTATGTGAACGTAGAGCTTATCACACCCGATCATCACGTGGTGTCTCGGCACGTGGTGTCTCGGCATGACGAACTGTGTTACAAAACATGATCATCTCATACAATAAAATTTAGCATCATGTCTTGACCATATCACATCACAACATGCCCTGCAAAAACAAGTTAGACGTCCTCTACTTTGTTGTTGCAAGTTTTATGTGGTTGCTACGGGCTGAGCAAAAACCGTTCTTACCTACGCATCAAAAACCACAACGCAGTATAGTGATTGCTTTTTGATCTTTAGAAAGAACCTTGTTCACTGAATCCGACTCAACTAAAGCTGGAGAAACAGACACCCACTAGCCACCTGTGTGCGAAGCACGTCAGTAGAACCAGTGTTACGTAAGTGTACGCGTAATGTCGGTCTGGGCCGCTTCATCCAACAATGCCACTGAATCAAGAATCAGCTAGTGACGGCAAGCAATATGTATATATCGACGGCCACAACTCCTTTGTGTTCTACTCATGCATATCACATCTATGCATAAACCTGGCTCAGATGCCACTGTTGGGGAACGCAGTAATTTCAAAAAAATTCCAACGCACACGCAAGATCATGGTGATGCATAGCAACGAGAGGGGAGAGTATCGTCTATGTACCCTTGTAGACTGTAAGCGGAAGCGCTATGAAAACGCGGTTGATGTAGTCGTACGTCTTCATGATCGATCGATCTAGCACCAAAGGTACGACACCTCTGCAATCTGCACACGTTCGGCTCGGCGACGTCCCGCGAACTCACAATCTAGTAGAGCTTCGAGGGAGAGTTTCGTCAGCACGACGGTGTGATGACGGTGATGATGTTGCTACCGGAACGGGGCTTCGCCTAAGCACCGCAATGAAAACCGAGGTGGATTATGGTGGAGGGGGGCACCGCACACGGATAAAAGAACAATGATCAACTTGTGTGTCTATGGGGTGCCCCCCTCCTTCGTATATAAAGGAGTGGAGGAGGGGGAGAGGCCGGCCCTCCTAGGCGCGCCCCAAGGGGAGTCCTACTCCCACCGGGAGTAGGACTCCAACCCTTCCAAGAGTAGGAGTAGGAGAGAGGGAAGGAGGAGAGAGGGTGTCGATGGGAACGACACCTATGGGATCACAAGAATCCCTACTGTGGTTAGCTGGGCACGGGGTCGTGAGAAGAGCGGATCTAACAGGTATCACACGGTTCATTTATCCAGGTTCAGGCCGCGAGGATGCGTAAAACCCTACTCCTGCTTTGGTGGATTGTATATCTGTGTTCTTGAGTTATCTATGGGGCGTGAGGAGCTCCAAAAAGCCGAATCCTCCTCCTGGTCGCCTCGGGCCTCCTTTTATAGAAAAAAGGGGTTGCCACCGTGGCACACAGGAGGTGGAAAGGGTATAGTGATGCGAGGTTATCCCTTGCATTACATGACAAGGCGCATTTAATGCGTCTTGCTTAGGTGTCCTTGCTTTATCGGGGACGGGGGAGAGATCTGTCTCGTCCGTCACTGCTCCTTCTTGTGTCGACACGCGCCCTGGCCAGCGATGCCTGAGATGCCATGTAGGTAGGCAGGAAGCTGAGGTGGCGCAGTGGTGGGTCTTCATGAAGATTTGCATGCCGCCACGTAGGTGCCTGCCCAGCTGGTTGGGTCGGCAGCTGCATGCATGCGGTGGTGGAGGTTTAGTCGGCATGGGCCTGATGGTGGCCCCGCGGGTGTCCCCGGGAAGGGCCTTGTCGGGCCCCCGGCAAGCATCTTACCGAGGCGCCTGCTGTCATCCCCGGCAAGGCGCTTGCCGGGGGCCTTGTGGTCTTCCTCGGCTGGGATCTCGCCAAGGGTTGTCGTCTCCTTAGTGCGTATATGATCTTGAATGTCTTTACAAAGATCTGCATGCCACCACGGGGATGTTTCCCAAATCGTTGCCCCATGGGGGCAGTGGACTCAAGGGTGATTTGCTCCGTAGGTGTGGGATGAGTCACCGCGGCAAGGGTCTTGCCGGGGCTGCTAGAACTGTCTCCCGGCAAGGATCTTGCCGGGGGAGTCCGCTTCGTCCCCTTTGCTCTTCATGGTCTTAGCCTTGGCGTCGTTCTAGTTCTCTTGAGCTTCTGTCTTACCCTGGCTCACCTCCCTTGCCTTGCTTGGTGTGGTGGTGCCCGTGGCTCAGACTGCCCGTGCACAGTTATAGGGGTACAAAAAGTGTACCCCTCTTTTTGTACACCAACAGGAGCCCCCGGGCCTGGGCCACACATAAGCGCAACGCGTTGTTGGGCTAGGCCCAAAAACGGTGTGCGGGTAGGCGGGGCGGTTTTTACAGCAGTAAGATTCTTCACGCGCTGCGCTTCCCATGACTCCCGCGCATGGCGCGGCGTGGGGAGGGGCGTGTGACGTGGGTAGCATGCGTGGGGTTGGTTCCCGCAGGCATGCGTCACATTGTAGTAAAGGGGCGGTTCGCGCCTTCCCCATAAACGGAGGGAGGCGTGGAGGCACGGCCCATTTACTGAATGGGGCTGAGGCGCGGTCTTCAAGGCATCCACTCCCCACGATCATGGGGTGGGGAGTGGTCGTCTCCCCCGTCCCCTCGGTTCTGCATGTCCGCCACGTGTCTCCCATGCGCCTGGGGTGGCAAACGATGGAGGCGGGAAACCGGGCCGTCGCTTGTTGGGGCGGCGGGTCGGTCCTGGCTCCCTTTGCCTTCCGTATCTTGATTGGCCGAGCGGGGCGGCCGAGCCCCAACCCCGATCCTTTATAAAGAGCGGGAGGGGGGATGGCGTCCCGCATTCTTTCATCTTCTTCTTCCTTCAGCTTCTGCTCCTCCCTTCCATCCGTCATGGAGAGAGGGAATCCTGGTCCTTCAACAGTGGCGGCGAGGGTCGCCGCTCGACAACGCGTCCCTCCTTCTCCTGCGCCTGCGGTGGCAGAGCCAGCCGCGAGGGGAAGGGGGAGGGGGCGAGGCTGTGGGCGAGGCCAGGGCGCTCGGGGAAGAGGAGGACGAGGCGGCGCGCCGGCCTCGCCTCCGCCAGCAGCTCCTCCTCCAATGGAGGGCCATGCTGGGGATGACCCTTGTGAGTTCTTTGTCAGGCCGCGCCAGCCGCCGCGCCGGCGCCTTTGTCTCCCGACTCCATTTGCGCGGGAGATGGAGCTGGATCCGCCAGAATCGTTGCGGCTGCACATGAGGGGCTACGGGATCAGTGGCACGCGGGTCCGCGTCGACTTCCCCGCCCCTCACGTGATGTATCTTTGTCGGGGATGGAAGACGTTTGCTCATATCCACCGCTTGACGGAGGGGCTCACTCTCCATTTTAAGCTGACGGAGGGTGGCCTTCTCTCCGTCAAGGTCTTCGGGTGCTTTGGGACCCGTGCAAGGTGCTGCGTGGAGAGCTCTTCTGATAGTGAAGACTCCTCCTCGGGCGGGAGAGACGAGGAGGACAGTGGCAGCGATGACGAGGGTGATAGGCAGCAGGATGATGGGTCCGATTAGGTGTCGGGTGCCGCCCCGTGCGGCACCAGCGACCCCATCATCCGCGTTGCCGGCTCCCTGAACTTCTCGGGGTCGTCTCCTTGGGCGGCTGGCATTGGGAGGCTGCGGAAGAGGAAGAGGGTGGGCGGCAAGGCTGTCAAGTCGGAGTACGCGGGCACCGACGCCTTCGACGCGTGCTGACGTCCTGCCGCCTCATCTTCGAGCTCTGCTTCCGGCGCCGCCATCACCATCCAGCCTTTGGACGGCCACCAAGATGTTCTCTTGGTGTCTTCTGCCACCCATAGCTCGCCTAGGCGCTCCTTTTGTCCCTTTCGCCTCCCTGACCTGCCTCCTGAGGAGAGGGACAAGAAAGGGATTACGGGCACCTTATCTCTTTTTAGTTTGTAAGCCTTCGGGCCTTTGTTGAATTTAAAACTTGTAATCCCATCATTCATATTTTTCATTCCCTATGGACTGTACCTGAGTGGAATGTTTTTTAATGAAAAAGGGATGCTTGTCGGGTAATTTGTTTGCGGGTGGAACCCACGAGAAGGAGTAAATCCTTGATATCTTCAAGATAAACATTTCCTTGCTCGGCAACAGGCCTTGCCGTCTCCCCACTTCGCTTGACCTTCCTCATGCCTTCGGCGGAGGCAGGGATGAGGCGGGTTCAGGCTCCTTGTTTCATCCTTTCGCTGCCGCGACTACGACCAAACTTGGCCCCAGGAACGAGCCCTAGGGCCTAGAGTTATGGGAGCACGGTAGTTTAGGGGAAAATGAGGTTTCACATACCTCAGTCCATAATGGAATGCATGATAAGGGATGAAGAACTTATCTGAAGCTGCAGTCCCCAGCAACCCTGGTTCGCCATGGGTGAATCTTTGCTCTTGCAGCCCCCGGCAATACTAGCTTGCCGGGGGCTAGATGCTGGTTTGTTCCTCTTTTTTTTCTCCCCAAGTGGTTCGGCACGGATATCTGTGTGTCCTGTGAACCAAAGAAGATAAAAGAAAGACAAAGAGACGCACACTCGACCTCTAGGCTAGGGGTTAGTCACCGCTAAGCACTATCAACCCTAACCAAGGACGAGACTCGACCTAGCATGCACGCTATAACTTAGGGCGCCAGCGCTTCATTTACTTATGCTCAGGGTCTGCACCTGGCTTTGTACAAAGGGTTACATGCATCGTCGGCAAGGCTCGTACAAAAGGAGGCTTGCCGGGGGGCCCGGCAAGCCGCGCCTCACGGGTAAAACTTGCAAAGATGCTCAATGTTCCAGGAGTTACTCACCGGAATGGCATCTTCGGTCTCCAGGTGGACTGCGCCGGGCCTGGTGACTCGTATTACCCGATAAGGGCCTTCCCACTTTGGCGTCAACTTGTTGGAATTCTTGGCCGATTGAACGCGCCGAAGAACAAGGTTGCCTTCCTCAAAGCTTCGGGCATGAACCTTGCGGCTATGGTAGCGGCGCAAGGCTTGCTGGTAGTGCGCTGCTCTCACAACCGCCCGAAGACGATCTTCCTCAAGGAGCGTTGCGTCATCTTGCCGCAATTGCTCTTGCTCAAGCTCATCATAAGCGAGTACTCGAGGTGACCCGTATATGAGTTCCGTGGGGAGAACTGCTTCTGCCCCCGTATACCAGGGCAAAGGGTGTCTGGCCGGTGGCTCGATTTGGTGTCGTTCTGATTGACCAAAGAACCGCCGACAATTCATCAATCCAGCGCCTTCCACTCTTGTGCAGTCTGTCAAAGGTCTTTGTCCTCAGGCCTCGCAGTACTTTAGCATTTGCCCTCTCAGCTTGACCATTGCTTCGTGGGTGAGCAATGGAAGCGAAACAGACCTTGCTGCCGAGGTCTTGAATATATTGCATGAAGGTGTGGCTTGTGAACTGCATGCCGTTGTCGGTGATAACCCTATTGGGCACACCAAAACGGCACACCAGTCCTTTGAAGAACTTGACGGTTGACTGTGTTGTGACCTTCCTCACTGCTTCCACTTCTAGCCACTTTGTGAACTTGTCGATTGCAACGTACAAGTACTCAAAGCCCCCAACAGCGCAGGGGAAAGGGCCCAGTATGTCGAGCCCCAGACAGAGAAAGGCCAGGAGAGAGGAATGGTTTGAAGGGCTTAAGCTGGCTGATGAAGCTTCTTTGAATGGAACTGACATGCTTCACACCTGGTGACTAGTGTCGTCGCATCCTGGAGGGCGGTGGGCTAGAAGAAACCTTGCCGAAACGCTTTGCCGGCAAGGGCCCTTGACCCGATGTGGGATCCACATATGCCTCCATGTATCTCCGCCAACAGCCCCAGTCCTTCCTCTCGAGGGATACACTTCAATTTCACGCCGTTCGGCCTCTTTCTGTACAGGACGTCATCGACGAACTGGTACACAGTAGAGCGACGGGCTACTTTTTTCGCTTCTTCGTGCTCCTCAGGAAGTTCCCTTGTTTGGAGGAATCGGACGGTATGATGTGCCCACGCTGGAGCCTGGGGCTCGACGGCGAGGACTAAAGGCATTTCCTATGCTACAGGAGCGGCTGTCTCGACGGCAAGAGCTTGATGCTCTGTCGGAGCTAGCTGTCCTGTGGCGGGCTCAGTGTCTCCGGCAACATCCTTGCCGGCGGCTTCAGGGAGCTCAGCGGGAAAGTACTTGCCGGGCCCTGTTTTTCTCCTCTTGTTCTGCTCTGTTGATGGATCAACGGATGGCTGAGTTAGCCGAAGCACAAAGGTACCTGGTTCCATAGGTAGCTTGAGGGCAGCGCATTTTGACAGGTAATCGGCGATATCATTCTCCGCTCGGGGAATGTATTCTGCCTGTATACCGTCAAAACGCTCTTCCAGCTTTCTCACTTCATCGACGTAGGCCTTCATCAATGGGCTCTGGTAATCCTTGTTGACTTGCTTGACGACAAGTTGCGAGTCGCCTCTGACGACGAGTTTCTTGATTACGAGGTCCGCCGCGATCCTAAGACTGGCAAGCAGCCCTTCGTACTCAGCCGTATTGTCTGTTGACACCTCCCTGGGAAAGTGCATCTGGATCACGTACTTGAGGTGCTCTCCGGTGGGCGCGACAAGCAGTACGCCAGCCCCGGCGCCCTGTAAGGAGAAAGCTCCATCAAAGTACATGATCCAGTCGCAACTTGCCTCCTTGCCGGGGAGAGCAGTCTCTTGGGCTTCTTCGTCAGGTGTCGCGGTCCATTCTGCAATGAATTCCGCCAGGACTCGGCTTTGAATTGTCGAGGTACTCTCAAACTTGATGCCAAAGCTGGACAGTTCCAGTGCCCATTCTACGATCCTTCCCGTTGCGTCTGGATTGTGCAATATCCGTTGCAGAGGGAGGCGAGCGACGACAGTGATTTCGTGCGCCTGGAAGTAGTGACGCAGCTTCCTCGAGGCCATAAGAAGGCCGAAGAGCAGTTTCTGCACACCGGAGTACCTCGATCTAGCCCCCTGCAGGAGGGAACTAACGAAGTAGACCGGGTGTTGCATCATTTTCTTCTTCGGCGGCACTTCAATTGGCTGCGTCGTCTCAGCATCGGTGGCATCGGGCTCCGTCGCTGCTATTACCTCATCATCAATTTCTCTCTACGCCACTAGTGCGGCGCTGACCACCTGGTTCGTTGCCGCCAGGTACAGCAGCAACGGTTCCTGTGGCCCAGGCGCAACTAGTATTGGCGCGGAGGAGAGGTACCTCTTCAAATCTTGCAATGCTACTTCGGCTTCTGGCGTCCACTCCATCGGGCCCGCCTTTTTCAAAATCTTGAAAAAGGGAAGGGCGCGCTCGGCGGACTTGGAAATGAACCTGCTCATGGCGGCAACGCAACCAGCAAGCCGACGCACATCCTTGACTCGCTTGGGCGCTTCAATCTGCTCTATAGCTTTGATCTTGTCCGGATTGGCCTCTATCCCATGCTGTGACACAAGGAACCCGAGAAGCTTGCCAGACGGGATGCCGAAGACGCACTTCTCAGGGTTCAGCTTGAGATTGATCTTGCGTAGGTTTGCAAATGTTTCTTGTAAATCTGATATGAGGGTTGTCCTGTTCTTGGTTTTGACCACTATATCATCCATATAAGCCTCCATATTTCTATGGAGCTGGGGTTCAAAACCAATCTGGACCGCCCTTGCAAACGTTGAACCAGCACTCTTCAACCCAAAAGGCATCCGTATAAAGCAAAATTTACCACATGGGGTGATGAATGCCATTTTCTCTTCATCTTCCCTCGTCATGAAGATCTGGTGGTAGCTGTAGTAGGCATCGAGGAATGACAACAGATCACACCCAGCTGTGGAGTCAACAATCTGGTCGATGTGCGGCAACGGGAAGGGGTCTTTGGGACAAGCCTTATTAATATCTGTGTAATCAATACACAACCTCCACTTCCCATTTGCCTTGCGCACTACCACCGGATTGGCCAACCACGTTGGATGGAGCACTCCTCTTACCAAACCCGCTGCTTCCAGTTTCCGGATCTCCTCTGTTATGAACTCTTGTCATTCCAAAGCTTGCTTTCTGACCTTCTGCTTGACGGGCCGCGCATGAGGACAGACAACAAGGTGGTGCTCAATCACCTCCCTGGGAACACCGGGGATGTCGGATGCTTGCCATGAAAACACATCGACATTCGCTCGCAGGAAGGTGACGAGCGCTTATGGTAAAAGCTCCTCCCGTGCCGTCCTCCTTGACAGAAACCTTCTTGGTTCCTGGCGGTGTGGCCCTAGACTTCTTCTTTCTGTCGGCGGAGCTCTCTGGCATGTCCTCGACGGGAGCGCTACACTCCGAAGAGGTGAGCTTGCCGGAATGGGTGCCTGAGGTCTCACCGGTCTTCTTCTTTTGCCTTCCCGGGGCTCCAGTGGCAGGAGCAAGCGCCTTAGCAGCGGCGGCTGCTGCAACTGCTTGTTGGTAGAGTTGGTCAGCGCAAATTAGCGCATCCTTCTTGTATGATGGGATGGTGATGATCGTCACAGGCCCCGTCATCTTCAGGGTGTTGTAGGCGTAATGTGACGCCGCCATGAACTTGGCCAGCGCTGGGCGGCCAAGGATCCCGTTGTAAGGCAAGGGGATCTTGGCAACGTCGAACACAATCCTTTCTGTCCTGTAGTTCAGATCACTCCCAAAAGTCACGGGCAACGTGACCTTTCCCTTTGGTTGACTTATTCCCGGGTTGACCCCCTGAAACGTGCCCGTCTCTTCGAGGTCTTCATCAGGAATCTGCAATTTCTCGATCACGGCAGGCGAGATTAAGTTCAGACCGGCCCCGCCATCGACTAGCATCTTTGTCACCTTGAGGTTGCGTATTGTTGGTGAAACCAACAATGGCAAGCACCCGACTGCAGTAGTGCGATCAGGGTGATCCTCAATGTCAAAAATGATAGGTGTGCTGGACCACTTCAGCGGCCTTTGGGCATCAAACGACGGTTCCGCCGCTGTAATCTCACGCGCCCATTTTTTAAGCTGGCGGTGAGAGGTATGCAGTGAGGCGCCGCCATCGATGCACATGGCCCCTGTAGCTTTCTGAAATTCTTGGTCACCAGACTCATCGTCCTCTTCGTGATCATCGTCTTCTAGCTTTTTGTCACGGCCCCGGGTGGGCCTCTCCTGCTATTTATCTTTGCCGCGACGGCCCGCCTGGCCGTCACGCTTCTTGCCGGACCCCTCAGCACGGCCCTGGCCTTTCTCCTTGTCCCACCTCTCATATTCAGCCCTCTGCTTCTCAGCAAGGAGCTCAACCTGTCGGCAGTTCTAGAGATCATGGCCTTCGGTGCGATGGATCTTGCAGTATGGCTTGTCGGAGTTTCCTGGCTTCTCGGCAGCCACCAAGGCCCGGCAGGCGACACATCCGGCAATTTCCTTGCCGGGGTCATCTGCCTTGGTTTTCTTGGCGGAGCTGGCGTCATCAGATCCCTCGACGGCAAGCACAGCTTTACCTTTGTGCTTCCTGTTGCGGCGCCGGCCTTTCTTCGCCGGGGCGGCAATATCCTCATCTGAGGAGTCGGTTTCCATGCCGGCATCTTCGCCGGGGTACTTCCTTCCCTCTTTAGCTGGGGCACATCTGTCAGCAAGAACATAGAGTTCTGCCACATCTTTCACCTTGTTCATTGCCAGTTCTTCGCGCATCTTGCGGTTACGCACGTTCCGATGGAACGCGCTGATGATGGAGGCAGGGTGAACATCAGGGATATTGTATTGTACCCGGTTGAACCACTGTATATACTTGCGCAGACTCTGGCCTCCCTTCTAGGGAATGACATGCAGGTCGCTTGCTTGGCCATGGGCTTGGTGACCTCCAGTAAAGACGCCCACAAACTCATGGCACAAATCCGACCAGGAGGAAATGGAGTCTACCGGCAAGTGCATCAACCACGATATGGCATTGCGTTTAAGAGCCAATGGAAAGTAATTCTCAAGCACCTTATCGTCACGGGCTCCGGCGGCTTGCATCGCGATGGTGTAAATGCTGAGGAACTCAGACGGGTGAGTCTTGCCATTGTACTTTTCGCCAACGTCAGGTTTGAAGGTGCGGTGAGTGGGCCACTAGAACTGCCGCAGCTCACGGGTAAAAGCCGGACAGCCTACCTCGTAAGGTAGGCCTCAAGGGCTCTTCGGGGCCAGGTGGTTCACAGCAGGCCCTGCTCGCCTGTCTGACTGGTGGCGCGCTCCGCGCCGGCGCTCGATAGTGGTTCGAGCGTCTTCATGGGCTCGTTCCCGAAGAACTTGGCGCTGGTCACAGTGGGTCCGCGGGTCAGACGATGCTATTGAGATGGCATCGCCCGCGACATCGCGACGAGCTGGCGTCTGCGGTACCAGATGGGGAAGAGGTGAATGCACCGTGGTCGCGGCGCCGCCGGCTTTTCCGCCATTGGTCCGCGGGACTCCATCGGAGCGTCGTCCCAGGGGCCCCACCGGACTTGGTTCATATTTGTTGGCCACCGCAACAAGGCTTCGGATAGTGGCTCTCAATTCGTCGAGTTTCCCCGTAGTGGGAGGAAAGTCGAGGAGCAACTGCGCGCGCGCCAGGGCCTCTGCTGGCGTCGGTGGTAGCGAAACCTGCACGGACCGCGACGCGCTTCGACTTCTGACCATGTCAGAAGGAGCTCTATCACAACCCCGCGGTCGGATGCCGTTTTCACCAGTGCCTCAGCGAGTGGGCAGGTCTTCTACGTCCCGGGAGTGGCGCTCGGGGCTCTTCCCGCGGCGACGCCCGGGATCTTCGGTGCGACTATGCCGTTCGTCGCGCGCTGCCTGGGAGGAGCGCACTGTTAGAGCCGGCATGGGAGTCATGGAGGCCCTTGCGTCGCCTTCGGGCGGGGCGGCAATGACCTTGGAAGGCCCCGCTCCACCCGTGAAGGACTTCGCTCCGCCTTTGGATTTGGCAAAGTGTGGCCAGTTACCAGGCGCACAAACATCGCCGCCTCCCAAACTCCGGCAGCTGGGATGGTGTTGGTGTTTGCGAGCAGCGCCCCGGGTCCTCTCTGTGATCGGTCCGCTGCTTGCCTGCGTCGGGATGGGCTGTCCGGCTTCCGACTGGCCAACCGCCACTGTCGTCTTCTTCTTGGGCGCCATGATGATGAACAAGCGCCGAACTAACTGCTAAAGCCGATCCTCACAATTGCGCCCCCTACCTGGCGCGCAAAGATGTCGGTGGGAACGACACCTATGGGATCACAAGAATCCCTACTGTGGTTAGCGAGGCGCGGGGTCGTGAGAAGAGCGGATCTAACAGGTAGCACACGGTTCGTTTATCCAGGTTCGGGCCGCGAGGATGCGTAAAACCCTACTCCTGCTTTGGTGGATTGTATATCTGCGTTCTTGAGTTAGCTATGGGGCGTGAGGAGCTCCAAAAAGCCGAATCCTCCTCCTGGTCGCCTCGGGCCTCCTTTTATCGAAAAAAGGGGTTGCCACAGTGGCACACAGGAGGTGGAAAGGGTACAGTAATGCGAGGTTATCCCTTGCATTACATGACAAGGCGCATTTAATGCGTCTTGCTTAGGTGTCCTTGCTTTATCGGGGACGGGGGAGAGATTTGTCTCGTCCGTCGCCGCTCCTTCTTGTGTCGACACACGCCCTGGCCAGCGATGCCTGAGATGCCACGTAGGTAGGCATGCAGCTGAGGTGGCGCAGTGATGGGTCTTCACGAAGATCTGCATGCCGCCACGCAGGTGCCTGCCCAGCTGGTTGGGTCGGCAGCTGCATGCACGCGGTGGTGGAGGTTTAGTCGGCGTGGGCCTGATGGTGGCCCCGCGGGTATCCTCGGGAAGGGCCTTGCCGGGGCCCCGACAAGGGTCTTGCCGAGGCTCCTGCTGTCATCCCCGGCAAGGCGCTTGCCGGGGGCCTTGTGGTCTTCCTCGGCTGGGATCCCGCCAAGGGTTGTCGTCTCCTTAGTGCGTATCTGATCTTGAATGTCTTTACAAAGATCTGCATGCCACCACGGGGATGTTTCCCGAATCCTTGCCCCATGGGGGCAGTGGACTCAAGGGTGATTTGCTCCGTAGGTGTGGGACGAGTCGCCGCGGCAAGTGTCTTGCCGGGGCTGCTAGAACTGTCTCCCGGCAAGATCCGCTTCGTCCCCTTTGCTCTTCGTGGTCTTGGCCTTGGCGTCGTTCTAGTTCTCTTGAGCTTCGGTCTTACCCTGGCTCACCTCCCTTGCCTTGCTTGGTGTGGTGGTGCCCGTGGCTCAGACTGCCCGTGCATAATTATAGGGGTACAAAAAGTGTACCCCTCTTTTTGTACACCGACAGAGGGGGAAGGAAAGGGGGCGCTGCCCCCCCTCCTTGTCCAATTCGGACTAGAGGGAAGGGGGGCGTGCGGCCTGACCTGGCTGCCCCTCCTCTTCTCCACTAAGGCCCAATAGGCCCATTACACTCCCCCGGGGGGGTCCGGTAACCCCCCGGTACTCCGGTATTTGTCCGAACTTGCCCAGAACCTTTCTGAAGTTCAAACATAGTCATCCAATATATAGATCTTTATGTCTCGACCATTTTGAGAGTCCTCGTCATGTCCGTGATCATATCAGGGACTCCGAACTACCTTCGGTACATCAAAACACATAAACTCATATTACCGATTGTCACCGAATGTTAAGCGTGCGGACCCTACGGGTTCGAGAACTATGTAGACATGACCGAGACTCGTCTCCAGTCAATAACCAATAGCGGAACCTGGATGCTCATATTGGCTCCTACATATTCTACGAAGATCTTTATCGGTCAAACCGCATAACGGTATACTTTGTTCCTTTTGTCATCGGTATGTTACTTGCCCGAGATTCGATCGTCGGTATCTCAATACCTAGTTCAATCTCGTTACCGGCAAGTCTCTTTACTCGTTACGTAATGCTACATCCCATAACTAACTCATTAGCTACGTTGCTTGCAAGGATTATTGTGATGTACATTACCAAGAGGGCCCAGAGATATCTCTCCGACAATCGGAGTGACAAATCCTAATATTGATTCAGGCCAACTCAACAAACACCATCGGAGACACCTGTAGAGCACCTTTATAATCACCCAGTTATGTTGTGACGTTTGGTAGCACACAAAGTGTTCCTCCGGTATTCGCGAGTTGCATGATCTCATAGTCATAGGAACATGTATAGTTATGGAGAAAGCAATAGTAACAAACTAAACGATCATCATGCTAAGCTAACGGATGGGTCAAGTCAATCACATCATTCTCTAATGATGTGATACCGTTAATCAAATGACAACTCATGTCTATGGTTAGGAAACATAACCATCATTGATTTAACGAGCTAGTCAAGTAGAGGCAAACTAGTGACACTCTGTTTGTCTATGTATTCACACATGTACTAAGTTTCCGACTAATACAATTCTAGCATGAATAATAAACATTTATCATGATATAAGGACATATAAATAACAACTTTATTATTGCCTCTAGGGCATATTTCCTTCAGTTACTTGATCCGAACGGTGTCCTGGATGTCATTCCAAACATATAGGAGGGAAGTAGGGCCCAGTTGAAGATGCTCTGTCATGGCGCTGCTAGAAGGAGGGCGCGAGAGGGCTGACCGGGGGCCTTTTTGCCCACGGTCGGGCAAGAGGGAAGGGATTTCCTTCTTAATTCTTGCTTGATTAGATTGATACATCTCCTCCCCTTATATAGAGAGGTTTACTTGACTCCTAAGCAAGTGACCCTTATCTCTAATTAACCCTAAGACTAACGGGCTATACCACCAGCCCAGGCCCATTAGGCCTATTACTTACTCTAACACTACACCCCACCTGGACATGCAACTTCTCCTTGAGCTACAACCTAACCAACTTATAACCATGACTCGACGCAACACAAATGCAACACCTAAAAACAAGCCTTTTACATCTCGGCTTGTTTTATTACTCTCAACCTGAAATGGACTAGGACGCTTTATTTTGGACCCCTGGTCATAAAGTGGACACCATCCGCACATCGAACGTGCACATGTACAACCACCTGGATCACATGGACACCATCTGGACAAAAGGAGTGAATGTGTATGGCCACCTGGAAGTGGTCGCAAGAGCGACCAGTAGAGGCACCCTCACAGCGGCCGGCGGCGGAATGCAGTGGTGCTACGCCATGCGTTCCTGTCGATGACACCATGCCTTCTCCCCGCCAGACGGCTGTTGGTCTGCACCACATAGAGAAGAGTGGAGGGCTTTCGATGGAGAAAGGCGAGGAGGGGTGCGCCCCCCAACCGCCGATGTTGCTGTCGGTGTCAAAACCGATGGATCTCGGGTAGGGGGTCCCGAACTGTGCGTCTAAGGCGGATGGTAATAGGAGGCAGGGGACATGATGTTTACCCAGGTTCGGGCCCTCTTGAAGGAGGTAATACCCTATGTCTTGCTTGATTGTTCTTGATGATATGAGTATTAGAGTTGATCTACCACGAGATCGTAGAGGCTAAACCCTAGAAGCTAGCCTATGGTATGATTGTATGTTGTCTAGCAGACTAAACCCCCCGATTTATATAGACACCGGAGGGGGCTAGGGTTACACAGAGTCGGTTACAAGGGAGGAGATCTACACATCCGTATTGCCTAGCTTGCCTTCCACGCCAAGGAAAGTCCCATCCAGACACGGGACGAAGTCTTCAATCTTGTATCTTCATAGTCCAACAGTCCGGCTGTCTAGAGACCCCCCCTAATCCAGGACTCCCTCAGTAGCCCCTGAACCAGGCTTCAATGACGATGAGTCCGGCGCGCAGTTTTGTCTTCGGCATTGCAAGGCGGGTTCCTCCTCCGAATACTCCATGGAAGATTTTGAACACAAGGATAGTGTCCGGCCCTGCAAAATAATTTCCACATACCACCATAGAGAGAATAATATTTCCACAAATCTAATCTGCTGACGCGTTTCGACAGCACAATGTTATGTCATGGCCCGATCATTATTCGAATCGTTTTTCTTAACCAGCACCGCACATATCGCGAGGCGGTTTTCTTGACACGTTTTGTCGAAGCAAAGATCATGTCTGCCTTATTACGGGATTCTCATCAATACAGATGTGAGTAACCCACTTGTGCCCGTTGGCATGACTCCTCGATTTTAGGCGAGTCCAAAATGGACGTGGGGAGGACGCTTGCTATTCACCCTCTTTATAAAGAGGCCAAGACATGTCCCTTTTTCCTCTCGCGCTCAATTGAATCCTTCCCCCGCCTCAAGTTCCAACACCCCAGGCTCAGGTCAGGCACTTCGGACCTTCAACCATGTCCGAACCCAACCTCCAAGGTCGGTGGATGCCTTCCTCTGTCACAGAGGAGGACATCAAGAAGTTGAGAGAGGCGAGATATCTGACCGCCGAAATTTCGCACAGGCTGCCCGCCCGGGGATAGGTCATCCCCACTCCCGAACCCATCAAGAGTGTTGTGTTCATCTCTCACTTCCTCCGAGGACTAGGCCTCGCTCTAAATCCCTTTGTTAGGGGGCTCATGTTCTATTATGGGCTGGATTTCCATGATCTGGCCCCGGATTCCCTCCTTCACATCTCGTCGTTCATCGTCGTATGTGAGGCCTTCCTTTGCATCACCCCTCACTTCGGCCTGTGGCTCAAGACCTTCAATGTGAAGCCGAAGATGACCGAGGGGCGGAACGCAGAGTGCGGAGGTGCCACAATAAGCAAAAGTGCTGATGCTTCATGGCTAGAGGGTTCCTTCCCAGAGGTGTCCAGCTTGTGGCAGCGGGAGTGGTTTTATATCACAGCTCCCCGGAGTGCCAAGTGGGTAGCCACCCATACCTTTCGCTCGGGCCCCCCACCACAACTGATGTCATGGATCAGCAAGGGACTAAACTGGGGTCTAGTAAAGGATGTGCCGATATTGCAGAGTTGTATCCGAGATCTCATTGAGAGAGACGTCAGCCTGGTCATGGTGATGCAGGTCATGCTAGTTCGCCAGGTCCCGCCTTGCAAACGTAGACCTCTCCATTTGTGGGAGTTCAACCCGGAGGGACCGCGAATCATCCAACACTTCCTTGGCATGACGCTTGAGCAGATGTACAAGTTGTTCTTCGGATCACAAATAAAGTGTCCGGACACCACTGAGGATGCGGGTCTGAGTTGTAATCGCCCGGATACCCAAGTAAGTAATCCCATGGCCGAACACACTACTTCTCGTATTTATCATAATATCATTCTAAAAAGTCGCTCTTTGACCAGGACTATATAACAAAGGTGAAGATGATCAGGTGTCCGGCCCCCCTTCCCGAGGGCTTGGCCAATCTAGTACTAGACAGAATGCTGGAGCCGGAGCCTTATCAGGTGCCCTCGAAGGAAGATAAAGGGGGGGATAAAGAGGCCGAAAGCGAGCCTCACTCACTACTCGTCCCAACCGGGGGAATGAGCGCCTCCGCAAAGGAGGATAACTAGGGAGAAGAATCTGGCATTCCCTCTCCCCGAGGAAGGAAGAGGACCACCTCTGAAGATCCGGAAATAGAGGTTTCCAAACGAGGGAAGAAATCTTCGCCAGAGGGTCCTACCCCGGGGGTACCCTTGCCGCACAGTGTCCGCAAGGGAATCAGCCCTCTATCGAGCTGTAAGTAATCAAAAAGTACTTAGTAGTGAAAATATCCTACCTTACTTCTGAAGACAATAACCGAAGCTTATATCTTGTAGTTCGGGCCGTAGCCCTTCTCGACTGAGTTCGTATTCGGGGGATCTTCTTCCGGAGATGATGGAGAGAAAAACACCTCCCCCTGCGACCCCGCCTCATGAGGCGGGCGACCCTGAAGTGTCATCGCGGAGGGTTTCTTCTGATCCGCCAAGGCCAGGGGGTAATCCCTTGGCCACCCAGAGTCCTCAGTATTCGGCTCCTAAAGAGAGCAACAGAAAGAGTCCGGAACCATATAGTGTGTGGTCGGACATACTGAAGGATCTTCTAGAGCAAGCGGCCATCTCAGAAGTGCATCGTACGCTAATAAGTACGATAGTTGAAATGATTTCGTCCGCTGAAAGCGGATTGCATGAAGCTTTTATGAGTCTGCTGAAAGGCTTTGAGGTACGTGAAATAGTGTATGGTTTTTACAGTACCGCACACGTTAGGTGTGCCCTATGCAGATAGTAGCCCTTGAGACTCTGATTGTCATCGAAAACAGTGGCAAACAGAGGATCATAGTCCCAGGTAATAACAAGACCGCCTTTATGTGCAGGTGGCTGAAGCTCCGGTGGCTAGCCGGACTGATGGGTCTGCCGAACTAAAGCGGCAACTTGATGCGGCAAATGCCGACATCGTGCTTGTGAACAAGCGGCCTGACGAGGCACCGGGTAAGTGATTTCTCTGGTGATCAACGCATAGTAAGAGGACCATGATGCCAGTATCTTTAATATGTTGTGACTGCAGATGGAGCTGCCACCGTGGAGACCCTTCCGGCAGAGCTTGCCCGAGCCAAGGAACAAGCAAGGAAAAGCGATGTGGCTGCTCTAAAGGCGGTCGAAGAGCTGCGGGCCGAACAGTCCGTGCATCGCCAGAACAAGGAAAGGATAGCAAAGATGGCCATTGAGTTGAAAGATGCCGCTAACCGTCACCAGCTTCTTGAGAAAGGAAGCCGAGCAAGGGCGACAGACCTGGAAAAGGCCATGGTAGCAGCCAAGGAAGCCTGTTCTAAAATCAAAGCGGCAAAGGAAGAGTTGCATCAAGCTGCGGATATCGTGGCTGGGAAGCCCTTCTTGTTGCGGACTAAGTTCGGAGATCCGAAGTATGCTCCTCTTGATCAACTGTGGAGTTCTGCGGACGCCTATGTGGATTTGGCGGCAAGTGCTGCTGATGCGGCCGAGTACTTCAAGGATCAAAGAGATCGCGAAGTGGAAAAGCTGTTCTGGTCATAGTTCCATCCTCCAGTGCGTCCGCTGCTATTGAATGAGCAAATGGCCGAGTGGGCCGAGCTCCATAGGTTTTCCGAACTCTCCATGAGGTCCGTTGTGGATCATCTGTGGCCGGGAGGGCCAAGGCCGAATAGTTACTTTAGTTTAGTGCAACAATTCATTGGTGTTGTGCCGCACATCGATGCTATGAAGAGGTCGACGTGCATAGAGGGTGCGCGGATGGCCTTTGCCCGTGTCAAGACATACTAGGCAGAGATGGAGGCCACCACTGTTGCAACACAGGGTTCGGTAGTGGGCCGAGTGGCTGCCGAGCACTACTTTGAATAAGTCCTTGAAGGCGCTCGTTCGATAGAGGCTCAGTGCTCGAAGAATATCATGTTCTAGTGACATGTACTCCCATTGTAAGAACAATGTTTTATTGAGTTATCAAGGCTGTGTTTATACTTTTGCCTGAAAGTATTATGATGCCTCCTGTGCGGCCGTTTATGTATATATGTATATAACCTGAAAGTTTGCAGTCGTCGGCTTCCGCCCCCACGCATATAATGCGTGGGTGTTCGCAAAAAACACGTATTCACACTTGATCCAACGTCTTGGTCCATTAAGGAGGTGGTAGCGCAGTGAACGAGGCAATCAGACTATATTGCTTTAACACTTTCACTTAGCCATAGGAGTTTGACAGTGGGGCTACTATATAGCCCCTGGCACTTCTGCGCTCGTACGAATATGGGGCGCGTATGTACATGATCGGTAAACAACCCTTTGTTAATGCGGAGGAATCCCGAAGATTCCGCTGAGTCATCGAGTGGTTGACCAGTCTC
Organism: Triticum aestivum; assembly: GCF_018294505.1. Classification (NCBI taxonomy): domain Eukaryota; kingdom Viridiplantae; phylum Streptophyta; class Magnoliopsida; order Poales; family Poaceae; genus Triticum; species Triticum aestivum. The sequence goes on along the minus strand of NC_057794.1, from coordinate 68,477,141 downwards.
ACGCTATATCATGACAGTCAGTTTTCGGCTTTCTCTACTGAGCTGCTCATCCAGACGAACCAGGACACAATCGCAGTAGTTCTCCCAGTGCTACCTTAGCCGATATAGCGGAACGTAAGGTACCAAAACATGGGAGCCAGGCAAACCCAACATTTGACCAAAGACATGATTTGGAGCTGATGCATATAAGGCCAAACTCGCGACGCCGAACACTCCCTAAGGTATTCGGTCTTTATAACATATGCCGGGCTGAACAATGCCCTTAATAATAGACCCCGGGTGTCCAGGTACGTGCAATATCCTGACGTGGCCACATGCCAATACATCGGCATCCTTCTCGGTTGTATTGAGTATCCGGAGGATGTGAACAACAAGAGACAGTAAAAAAGGTTTATGCAGGGTCTTAATCTAAAAAGAAACCTTTGAGCAGGTCCCTGCTGCACGTCTGCACCTATGTCTCCGTCGTGCCGTGTCCTGGACGGGTGTAGCACGATTGTCATCTGTAAAAGAGAAGAACTTAGGTGAAAGTTGTCATACCAGAAAATAGGTTATTATCAATAAACCATTAAAATTCAAGATAAGTCAAGTTGATCCGGACTGGCCCTGATTACATGCGGGAAGCCCCTGGTACCGTCTAGGAGGGCTTGATCATCAAACCAATCTCATGTATACGTAGTGGTGAACCGAACTCGTCTAACCGCGTCCGTGGTCTTGACAACCTGTCATTTTTTCTGGTTGGTGAGGCCGTCTAATGCTCGGCGGCTAAAGCCGCCGCACATTCTTCCGCGCGTAGAGCATGCTCAGTATTTCCACTAACTGTGATGGTTCCACGTGGACTGGGCAGCTTAATCTTGAGAGAAGCATAATGTGGGATTGCGTTAAAATGAGCGAAAGCCGCTCTTCCGAGTAGTGCCTGATAGCCACTTCGGAATGGAGCGATGTAGAAAGTTAACCTTTCGCTTCGGAAGTTGTCGGAAGAACCGAATACAACCTCTAGTAATAGAGAGCCCGTGCAGCAGGCCTCTAGGCCTGGTATTACTCCCTTGAAGGTAGTAGTACGGTGGCATATTTTTGTTGGGTCTATCCCCATTTTGCGGATTGTGTCCTGATATATCAGATTTAGACCACTGCCGCCGTCCATGAGGACTCGTGTGAGATGGTATCCATTTATTATTGGGTCTAACACCAAGGTAGCCAATCCTTCGTGTCGGATGCTTCTCGTGTGATCCCCGCGATCAAAAGCGATCGGGCAGGCCAACCAGGGGTTGAACCTAGGGGTGACGGGCTCTATGGCGCCTGTGTCTCGGAGTGCATGTTTGCTTCTCCTCTTCATCACATGGATCATGTTGACTGTTTTAACCTCTGGTGGGAATTTTTTCGTTCCCCCAGTGCTTTGCTGGCGAGGTTCGTCCTCGTCTTCGCTTGGTGTCTCCCCCCCCTTGTGTTCGACGTTTAGCTTACCTGCCTGCTTGAAGACCCAGCATTCTCTGTGGGTGTGATTTGCAGGTTTATCGGGGGTGCCATGAATCTGACATAGTTTGTCAAGAATCTTGTTTAGGCCGAGAGCCCCTGAAAGGCTTTTTCGCCGAGAGCCCCTAAATCCGGCGTTTATCGCCGTATTATCTGGGCTATCTTCTTTATTTCGACGCTTGTTTTTATTGTGTCGTGGTTTTCCGTTGCCATCCCTGACTTCGGATGTGCTTGGGTCGCTGGTGCTACTGCGGGCTAACCAGCTGTCTTCGCCCGCACAAATGCGGGTCATGAGGCTTGTTAGGGCTGCCATTGTTCTTGGTTTTTCTTGGCCAAGGTGTCTGGCGAGCCATTCATCTCGGACGCTGTGTTTGAAAGTTGCTAAGGCTTCGGCGTCCGGACAGTCGACGATTTGGTTCTTCTTGGTGAGAAACTTGTTCCAAAGCTTTCGGGCAGACTCTCCGGACTATTGAATTATATGACTTAAATCGTCTGCATCCGAAGGTCGGACGTAGGTCCCTTGAAAATTAGCCCGAAAAGCGTCCTCGAGCTCCTCCCAACTTCCAATTGAGTTTTCGGGGAGGCTTTTCAGCCAGTGCCGAGCTGGTCCTTTAAGCTTGAGGGGCAAGTATTTAATGGCATGGAGATCGTCTCCGCGAGCCATATGGATATGGAGGATAAAGTCCTCAATCCAGACCCCAGGGTCTGAGGTCCCGTCGTACGCCTCTATGTTCACTGGTTTGAATCCTTCTGGGAATTCGTGGTCCAGCACCTCATCGGTGAAACATAGGGGTGTGCGGCACCCCTGTACTTGGATGTACCATGGCGTTCGGACGGTTGTGGTATTTGGTTTTGATTTTGTGCCGGAGCACGCTTCCTAGATCCATAGATGGATCTGGTCGTACCAGATTTTTGGCGCAAGTCCTCACGTTCATCGTGTGTTGACTTATGTGCGTATTTGTTATCCGCTCTATCGCGGTCACAAGGTGGTGGATCCGGCCGGTTGGCCATTTCATTTTTTGGCTGTGTGGGCTCTAAGGCCTCGTCGTCGAATTCAGGTAACAGCTTGCACTTTGGATAGCTCTTTGTGTGGTAACTTCCACCATACTTTGCTTCGTTGTCGAGCACTTTGTTCCACCTGCTGTTGAGTGCATTTTGTGCGGCCTTAAGCCTTTGCTTCTGCTTCTTCAGACTCCTCGCTGTGGCAATAAGCCTTCTGCGGAGGTTCTCTTGCTCCAGGTGCATTTCTGGGATGATGTGTGCATCTTCGTCCGGACTGTTTTCCTCCCCGGAGGGGGTTTGATGAGGTTTATACTCGGCGTCGCCGTGTTCGGACGTCAGATCCGTACTATGTTCGCCACTTGCAGCTTCATCATGCTCTGCCGCCGGGGCAATGTGGTCGTTGTTTCCTCTGGAGTCGACTGGAGTGTTATTTTCTCTTGCGATGTTATCGCTGTTTTTGCTATGGCGGGACTTAGAGCGGCACCGCTGACGTCGGCGCTTGGGTTGCTTCTTGGAGGGCCATCCTCCATTATCTCTTCGTCATTGCCTTCTTTGGGTGTATCCACCATGTAAATGTCATGTGATGAAGTGGCTGTCCGGCGCCCTGTGGGCGCTGGTTGCTGTTCGTCTCCTGCATCTTCGTCCATGTCGTCGATGTCTTCGGAGTCAAAGTTGAGCATGTCGGTTAAGTCGTCGACAATGGCTACTAAGTGGGTGGTGGGCGGGCAGCGAATTTCTTCGTCGTCTGTATCCCATTCTAGCTGGACATAGTTCGGCCAAGGTTCTCCTGACAAGGAGAGAGACTTTAATGAATTTAGCACATCGCCGAAAGGCGAGTGCTAAAAGATATCCGCAGAGGTGAACTCCATGATCGGTGCCCAGTCGGATTCGATGGGCACGGATGCAGGCGGTTCGGAGTCCGTGGCCAGAGACGAATCCAGTGGTTTGGCGACACGGCTCTCGTAAGGGGTGAAGTCAGTATTCGGCTCCATCGCCACTGAGAGTGCGGCCTCCATGGCGGGGTCTATCCCTCCGTCCTTGGATGGCGCAATTTGCTCCGGATTGAAGGCCGGAGTAGTTGCAGATGCGATCTCCCGAACACTGTCTGACGACAGAGTTACGTCGTGCTCGTCGTGACTGTGCGGCGCACCTGACACGGGCTCGAATCCGTCAAAGATCATGTCTCCGCGGATGTTGGCAGTGTAGTTTAAGTTTCCGAATTTGACCTGATGGCTAGAGGCGTAGCTCTCGATCTGCTCCAGATGGCCAAGCAAATTGGTCCGCAGTGCGAAGCCGCCGAATACAAAGATCTGTCCGGGGAGGAAAACCTCACCCTAGACCGCATCGCTACCGATGATCAAAGGAGCCATCAAGCCTTATGGTGACGGCACAATGGAACTCTCAATGAAAGCACCAATGTCAGTGTCAAAATCGGCGGATCTCGGGTAGGGGGTCCCGAACTGTGCGTCTAAGGCGGATGGTAACAGGAGGCAGGGGACACGATGTTTACCCAGGTTCGGAACCTCTTGAAGGAGGTAATATCCTACGTCCTACTTGATTGTTCTTGATGATATGAGTATTACAAGAGTTGATCTACCACGAGATCGTAGAGGCTAAACCCTAGAAGCTAGCCTATGGTATGATTGTATGTTGTCCTACGGACTAAACCCCCCGGTTTATATAGACACCGGAGGGGGCTAGGGTTACACAGAGTCGGTTACAAGGGAGGAGATCTACACATCCGTATTGCCTAGCTTGCCTTCCACGCCAAGGAAAGTCCCATCCGGACACGGGACGAAGTCTTCAATCTTGTATATTCATAGTCCAACGGTCCGACCAAAGGATATAGTCCGGCTGTCCAGAGACCCCCTAATCTAGGACTCCGTCAGTCGCAGACCTTGAGGTCGCTGTCCGTGGGGAAAACAGCATGTGCGCCGCCCGTGGGGAAAACCGCATGCCCAAGATCCCCGACGCAGCGGACGAGATCGAGGTCCTTTGTGCAACGAAGTGCAACTGGGAGGAGCGGCAGCTGCATACCACACATCTCCTGCACACGCCGATGCGCTAGGAGGCCACGCGCAGCAGCCTGCAGCCTCACCGCTGCCGACATGTGGCGGGTAGCGATCCAATCCGGAAGCGGTGACAACGACAGCGGGAACTTGATCAGATGGATGGGGACGCCCTGGGATGGCGGCGACGCTGATGGGAATGAGGTCGTCGCAGTCCCGTCGTAGGGCATTCCATAGTGGTATGAGATGACCGGCGCCGTGGTCGCTCCCGACGGCGGCGACGGCGGTGGTAGCTGTTGCTGGTGTGCGGCGGAGGAGGTGGCTGCCAGGGATGCGGCTGGGGCGCATAGGGCCCGACGAATGAAGGCCCTGATGCCCGCCACGACCTGCTGTAATTCTAGGATTGCGGCTGTCCTCTTGTGACGCCCGGGTAATTAAGCTACAGTGATCCTCTGCTAGTGATGCCACGTCACCTCGATTATAGTTGCTAATCTCGAGTTAGTTCGAAACCGATTCAAATTCAAATTGAAAATTTGGTAAATAATAAAAGTTTTCAAACATTAAAATAAAATTGTTCGGTTTGTACTAGATATTACATAGATAATTATGGTGTAGAAGACACAGTTTTATAAGATGCATAAATATTTTAAATTGAATTAAAACAGAAGAGAAAATAAATAAAAGAAAGAAAATACAAAAGAAAAGAGAAAAACAAAACAGAAGGAAAGAAAGAGAAAAGGCCTCCTCCCCCCCACTGGGCCACGGCCTCGGAGGCACCAGGCCGGCCCATCACCCGCGCCCATATCCCCCCCACTACTCCCGAAACCCTAGAGCCCCACCCCACTCCCCCCCCCCACGATCCCCACCCTCTCCCTCCAGCGCCGTCACAGGAGAGGGCGCACGATCCCCATCGCTCCCCCCACTCTTCCCTCGCTCTCTTTCCCCCCTGAGGACCCGATCTGGCTGTGCTCGCCCCCCCCATCCCGGTGACCCCGTCTTCCCCGACGCACGGAGCTTCGTCACCAACCCGCCGGAAGCTGCGGCCTCGACCCGGTGCCGCCTCGCTGCGACGCCGCTGCCTCGACCTCGCCGGACCTTGTCGCCGCCTCGCCGTCCACCTCCTCGCACCTCCGTCGCCGGAGCCACGTCGCCACGCAGATCATCGTCGCCGCCTGGACATCGCCGAGGCCGTCCCTGCGACTCCTCTTCCTCCACACGAAGGCCTCCCGCAACCCGCATCTCTGCATCGCCCTCGCGCCTGCCGGCCGTCCGGCCGCTGGACCTCGCCGGCAGGTTCCTCTGGCTCCCTTGGGCCCCCTACATGCTCCGATGTGAGCACCTTCTGCCCCCCTCTTCTCCCCTGCTTACGTCGCCGTAGACCGCGCCCCTGCCCTCGCTTGAGCTGCCCGCCGTGCTGCTCCTGCCCGGAGCGCTCGCACCTGCTGTGTGCCCGCGCGCCTCGCCGCGGCCTCGTCCCCTGGCTGCGCTCAGCGCTCCCTGCCGGCGCCCGTCCGCGCGGCCCCACTCCGGCGTCGCCTCCGGCTGCCGCGCGCACCACCGCGGCCTCGCCCCGCTCCGGCCATGGCCACGCCATGGCCACCGGCCTCCCCTGTTCCCGTACCCTCCCGGGTCTGCCTGCACCTGGGCGTGCGCCCGTTTGGGTCGTGCGTTGCGCCCGCAACCACTAGCGACCAGACCCGTTATGGCCCCTGGGGCCTATGACAGATGGGCCCCATGCCCTGGAACGTTTTATAAAAAAAGGAATTAAGAATTATAATAAATAAAATATTAATTAATTAATTAATTAACTTAATTAATCCTGATTAGATTAACCTAATCACTTAGGTTAGTTAATTAATCTGTTAGGTTAATTAATATGTCTAATTAAAATGTGTCACTGACCAGTGGGACCCAATGGTCAGGTTGACCAGTCAACCCTGTTGACTGCTGACGTCAGCATGACATCATGCTGATGTCATAAATACATTTTCGGAGTAAATTAAATAATTAATTGAATTCCAGAAATTATTAAAATCTTTAGAAAATCATATCTTTTAATCCGTAACTCGGATTAAATTATTTTCAACATGAAAGTTGCTCAGAACGACGAGACGATTCCGGTTACGCAACCCATTCGTCCGCCGCACCCGCCTAACCTACCGAACTCGCAACTTTCCCCCTCCGACTCCTATGCCCGAAAACGCCAAACACCGGGAATACTTTCCCGGGTGTTTCCCCCCTTCACCGGTATCACCTAATACCACATTAGAACACGTCTAGCTCTGCTTGTTGTCCTGTTATGCACTTGCTTGCTATGTATTTACTGTTTCTCCCCCCCCCTCTTCTCTCCGGTAGACCCCGTGACGATGCTGATGCCCCTGTGGTCGACTACATCACCGACGACCCCTCTCTCTTGCCAGAGCAACCAGGCAAGCCCCCCCTTTGATCACCAGATATCGCCTATTCTACTCTCTACTGCTTGCATTAGAGTAGTGTAGCATGTTACTGCCTTCCGTTAATCCTATTCTGATGCATAGCCTGACATTGTTGCTACATTTGTTGATACCTTACCTGCAATCCTAAATACTTAGTATAGGATGCTAGTTTATCATCTTGGCCCTACATTCTTGTTAGTCTGCCTTGCTATACTATTGGGCCGTGATCACTCGGGAGGTGATCACGGGTATATATCATACATACATACTATACAGATGGTGACTAAAGTCGTGTCAGCTCGATGAGTACCCGCAAGTGATTCTAATGAGGGGGCCGAAAGGACAGGTGGCTCCATCCCGGTAGAGGTGGGCCTGGGTTCCCGACGGCCCCCGACTGTTACTTTGTGGCGGAGCGACAGGGCAGGTTGAGACCACCTAGGAGAGAGGTGGGCCTGGCCCTGGTCGGCATTCACGGATATTTAACACGCTTAGCGAGATCTTGGTATTTGATCTGAGTTGGCTACGAGCCTATACGCACTAACCATCTATGCGGGAGTAGTTATGGGTATCCCGGCGTCGTGGTATCAGCCGAAGCACTTCAGACGTCAGCGACGGAGTGGCGCGCACCGAATTGGACTGGAACGCCTGCTAGGCTAGGTCTGCTTCCGGCCGCCCACGCAACGTGCAGGTGTGCTAAGGGCGATGGGCCCAGACCCCTGTGCGCTTAGGTTTAGACCGGCGTGCTGGCCTCTCTGTTTTGCCTAGGTGGGGCTACGACGTGTTGATCTTCCGAGGCCGGGCATGACCCAGGAAAGTGTGTCCGGCCAAATGGGATCGAGCGTGTTGGGTAAGTTGGTGCACCCCTGCAGGGAAGTTAATCTATTCGAATAGCCATGATCTTCGGTAACAGGACGACTTGGAGTTGTACCTTGACCTTATGACAACTAGAACCGGATACTTAATAAAACACACCCTTCCAAGTTCCACAGACAACCCGGTGATCGCTTTTCCACAGGGCGACGAGGAGAGGATCGCCGGGTAGGATTATGCTATGCGATGCTCTGGAGATGCTACTTGGAGATGCTACTTGGAGATGCTACTTGGAGGACTTCAATCTACTCTCTCCTACATGCTGCAAGACGGAGGCTGCCAGAAGCGTAGTCTTCGACAGGATTAGCTATCCCCCTCTTATTCTGGCATTCTGCAGTTCAGTCCACCGATATGGCCTCCTTACACATATACCCATGCATATGTAGTGTAGTTCCTTGCTTGCGAGTACTTTGGATGAGTACTCACGGTTGCTTTTCTCCCCTCTTTTCCCCTTTCCCTTCTACCTGGTTGTCGCAACCAGATGCTGGAGCCCTGGAGCCAGACGCCACCTTCGACGACGACCCTACTACACCGGAGGTGCCTACTACTACGTGCAGCCCGCTGACGACGACCAGGAGTAGTTAGGAGGATCCCAGGCAGGAGGCCTGCGCCTCTTTCGATCTGTATCCCAGTTTGTGCTAGCCTTCTTAAGGCAAACTTGTTTAACTTATGTCTGTACTCAGATATTGTTGCTTCCGCTGACTCGTCTATGATCGAGCACTTGTATTCGAGCCCTCGAGGCCCCTGGCTTGTATTATGATGCTTGTATGACTTATTTTATTTGTAGAGTTGTGTTGTGATATCTTCCCGTGAGTCCCTGATCTTGATCGTACACATTTGCGTGCATGATTAGTGTACGATTGAATCGGGGGCGTCACAAGTTGGTATCAGAGCCGACTGCCTGTAGGAATCCCCCTTCCACACTCCTTGGCCGAAGTCGAGTCTAGTCGTTGAAAAACTTTTACTAACATGGCTGTGTGGCCCATGGGCCCACGTCGCCATCGGGAGGTATTAGGATCTTTTATTCCTCGACCTTTACTCTGGGATTCTGAACCCTCTTCTATTCGGGTTAAACGAATTTTACTAAAACTAACTTTAGGTTCTCGAAAATACTTTCTCCCGGAGAGCCCCTTCAGTCCAGATGGTCACCGACTGCACCAGAAGATTTCGGAGATACTCTTTGATATTCTCTCGAGGCTTTGTGCCCATCACTTTTGCTATTCCTGACCACCGATAAATCCGTATGGATAACTACTTACACTTGCCATTCATACGATCATCCCCCATTGATCTTGTTATTACAAGATACCCCGAAGTTTTCTCTATTGTTCCGAGAATACTTTGTGCCTACTGCCTAGCAGTTCTTTGCCACATGAATACCCCTTCGAATAAATCCTCGCACTTGTCGAGTATCCGCTCCTCCCCAGTTGTTCATGTGTTTCACAAAAGTCTTCGAAATAATATTCGATCTTCCGAAAATCCTTTGGGGCCTTTGGCTCTTGAAATTCTTGCTTGCTTGCATTATGGATAATCCCATAAGTCTCGTAGTCATATTGACATTCCTTGTCATTACCATTTTGAGTCTGTTGACTCAATATGTTTGCGAATACACGCAATCATCATTGATCCTTATAAATTACTTTTCCGGCTGAGCTGCCATTCTTTTTACTGGAATTGGTTCTCAACCAATCCATTTGTCTTTGATTGTACCCTACGGCTATTCAACTTATCCACCCCTAATCAGAGCATTGCTTCTGATCCCTTGATTTGGAAATCATAATTCCTTTGCATTTGACAATTGAGTTAGTCAGTTGTTTCTATAATTTGCTTCCTCTAGTTGAGTACCGATGCTCATGTCAGATCCCTTGTGGACCACCAGATCCTTTGTTGGATTTTATCTGACAATGCCCTTCATATTCAATAAACTTGTGAGCCTTTTTCTCGGATACATAATGCCTTTGGTAAATTGTATCGTCTGCTTTCTCAACCATGCTCTGCCTTCAAGCTTGAGTTAATTACTTCTAAAAGATTCTGGTATAGGATTCTAAGATGCCCCGATGGGTTGAACCTATGCCTTCCTTAATATGTGTGAACTCGAAAGTTTTCACGAGTCGTACTCTTCTGGTATTTTGCCAGATAAAATTTCAACGCTATAACTTCATCGAAAGCGAGAAGTGAATGAAAGGGTATGCATTGGAGAAGTGGGAGTCGACCTTGAACTTTGTGTTCATGCCCATGGACACGATGTATATCCTATCATGGAAGCTTCTTGTAACAATAACTATTTCCTTGATAACTAACATATGGTATCTGTGAATTGATCCCTTGCAACCGTGGTTCCGACCATGATTGTTCTTCTTTGATCTCACTTCTCGGACAAGTTAAAACAATTGTCTCCTATGGATCAATACCCCAGTCCAACCTCTATTTTGATCTATCGTCGAGTATTACCCCCTGGTATCTCGAGAATATCATGGAACTGCATAACTTCTTATGAGTTCTTCATCAAGTGCTACGTTCCCACTGATTCCAATTTTTCACGGGCTCTGAATTACTAAACACTCAAAGACACCAATATCTGAACCGAGTCCACACTACGGTTCAACAACCCTTCGGTAAGCTTCTATAAGTACGAGTTTGCACCCGATCACATCATTCCTAGCCTGATCGGCTATATCATTAACATGCTAAATTTTAACTGTGCTACCGGGTCCTTCTCCTCGGAGCACAAAATTCGACGGTGAGCTAATCTTACAATCGATCTTCCTCGTCATACCGTTGGTCCTTGGACAGCAAGCTTGATTTCGAGTTTGTGTCCTACCCATGGTTCCAATAACCTTCCGCTTCATTATTCCTTTGACTTGATGTCATCACTGATTGATTACATCTTCATGAAATCTCTCGACAAATGCGTCGTGATCATCATCAACCTTATGAGCTCTTCCAGGATATCAATTGAGTTCATGATGAGAAATACCATCCTTGCACCTGATGATTTGTGTTACCTTTGACCACTTATTTGCCTTCCGTTCAACACAAACTTGTTCGTGTTTTGAGTTATACCTTGAGATCCCTACTATCCAGCATTTGTTCTTTCTTACCTTGGAGTATTACCATCTTTTAGTATCAAGGATGTTGTGAGGACTGCTCCACCTCTTAAAGAGTTCTTGGTATAGTGATACTACTCACCATCACCACTCTTTCATGGTCCTCGTGTTGATTCCAACCGGGGTACCAACAAGTGAACGGTGCTGTTTGGATCCTGCACTCCTAGCAACCCTATTGCTTTGAAGTTAATAGTCGGCCGTTCATTCTTAGTCTATTGATTATTGAATCACCATTCCGACATTGGTCGTGCAACCCAACCCGTATTTCGGGCGCACCGTTCAACCAATGTTTAATTATGTATGTTTTCCTCGAGCATATCCCATTTTATTGTTTAATCTGACAGATGTTATCCCCTTATCCACATAATTGTGGAGATCCATCTTTTGGATACCTCGTTGAATTATCGCTGAGTCCATCAGCCACCTCATCATCCTCTCCTTGGGTTAATGATGAACTCTTGTTAACGGAAATCACTTCTTAGTTCATTTCCCGAGAATCTTACAGTGTCATCCCGTCAATTTGTGTTGCACCTTTCTTCTCGGGCATCCTGAGCCTGAGGTATCCTGACACCCATCATATCTGAATCTCCATCAGATATGATGGTTGGAACATATTTTCAAGAGTTATAACATTGGTCCTTTGATGACCTGGTAACATGATGTCATGCCTAGCACCCCCCCCCTGGGTGGAGGACCTATTATTGTAGTATCCTTTTTAGCAAGTTTAGCCATTCTTCCCTGAGGAAATTGTAAGACTTATCCTACAAGTTGTTCCTAATGGATCCTTCCTATATCTAAAGTCTGACCTTTTGCTCGAAGACCATGTCAATGCTATCTCGAAGCATGTCTATGGTACTCCAATTTTCAACAAGAACATTTGAAGCCCAATGATAAATGTTTCCTGCTCAATTATCCAAACACCGCTGTATGGGTAATATCATGAAATTTCTCTCCCCTACCTAAGGAGTTTTCTACATAATATCCTGTCATGGATATCATGCTCTGCTTGTCCTTGGGAAGGATATACCCCTGATATACGTGTTTAAGCACATTTTCTTTTCCGTTGTTTTGTTCAAACTTACTTGTAAACTACTTAACCGAGCAGTGGTAATCCCCTGCTTAGGTAAACACCTCGGTGTACCTTCCTGTCTGGTGTAACCCTGTTTCTACTGTTGATAACTTCCGGTAACCGGCGATGGACGAGAACTTTGCCTATTGGTCCGCCTCGTTCAACGAGCAGGAAAATGGTTCTCTTCGTCCCTCGCCCTTGGTACCGACATTGTTGACAACAAAACCGATAGGCTATCCTCTGACATACCTTGTTATCTTGACTGTGCAAATATTAGCGCCTTCCCGCTTTTAACCCACATGGTGGGCCCATAACCCACGGTTCCGCAGGATCGAAACCTAACTCTCCTGTACAACCCTGTTTCCAATGGTTATTCCCCACGCTTGGCTTCGTATTTAATTCATGGGCCACCTTCCTAGTGCTCTATTATGGTATCTGACGCAATACCTACTCTCGCTACTCTGAGCCCCTTTCTCACTCTGGTTCAGGCCTCGAGCAACTATCTATCCGCTTGGAACCTCTTATTGTACCTTCGTACCTTACTCTCGATGTATTTTATATGTTCAACTCGAGAGATACTCTTATGCTGATTCTTGGGTTAACCCCCAGATTGTTCCCTCATAAGCCTTTTTGTCGTAGCCGAGCTTCTCCTTATTGATTCGTTAGTACGTTGGAGATCCCGAAGAAAGGATGACGGCTCTATCATGATGACCTGGAGCAGAGAAATGAAGACTTCAACGTAATGGATCCACCTCTTCGAGAAGAGCAACCAAAGACGAGAAGATTCGTTAGAATTTCGTAACCAAATCCCTTTCCCCCTTATAACTGCTCCTAAATCTCGGGACGAGATTTCTTGTAGTGGAGGAGAGTTGTGATGCCCGGGTAATTAAGCTACAGTGATCCTCTGCTAGTGATGCCACGTCACCTCGATTATAGTTGCTAATCTCGAGTTAGTTCGAAACCGATTCAAATTCAAATTGAAAATTTGGTAAATAATAAAAGTTTTCAAACATTAAAATAAAATTGTTCGGTTTGTACTAGATATTACATAGATAATTATGGTGTAGAAGAGACAGTTTTATAAGATGCATAAATATTTTAAATTGAATTAAAACAGAAGAGAAAATAAATAAAAGAAAGAAAATACAAAAGAAAAGAGAAAAACAAAACAGAAGGAAAGAAAGAGAAAAGGCCTCCGCCCCCCCACTGGGCCACGGCCTCGGAGGCACCAGGCCGGCCCATCACCCGCGCCCATATCCCCCCCACTGCTCCCGAAACCCTAGAGCCCCACCCCCACTTCCCCCCCACGATCCCCACCCTCTCCCTCCAGCGCCGTCACAGGAGAGGGCGCACGATCCCCATCGCTCCCCCCACTCTCCCCTCGCTCTCTTTCCCCCCTGAGGACACGATCTGGATCGGGGCGCTCGCCCCCCCCCGATCCCGGTGACCCCGTCGCCCCCGACGCACGGAGCTTCGTCACCAACCCGCCGGAAGCCGCGGCCTCGACCCGGTGCCGCCTCGCTGCGACGCCGCTGCCTCGACCTCGCCGGACCTTGTCGCCGCCTCGCCGTCCACCTCCTCGCACCTCCGTCGCCGGAGCCACGTCACCACGCAGATCATCGTCGCCGCCTGGACATCGCCGAGGCCGCCCCTGCGACTCCTCTTCCTCCACACGAAGGCCTCCCACAACCCGCATCTCTGCATCGCCCTCGCGCCTGCCGGCCGTCCGGCCGCTGGACCTCGCCGGCAGGTTCCTCTGGCTCCCTTGGGCCCCCTACATGCTCCGATGTGAGCACCTTCCGCCCCCCCTCTTCTCCCCTGCTTACGTCGCCGTAGACCGCGCCCCTGCCCTCGCTTGAGCTGCCCGCCGTGCTGCTCCTGCCCGGAGCGCTCGCACCTGCTGTGTGCCCGCGCGCCTCGCCGCGGCCTCGTCCCCTGGCTGCGCTCAGCGCTCCCTGCCGGCGCCCGTCCGCGCGGCCCCACTCCGGCGTCGCCTCCGGCTGCCGCGCGCACCACCGCGGCCTCGCCCCGCTCCGGCCATGGCCACGCCGTGGCCACCGGCCTCCCCTGTTCCCGTACCCTCCCGGGTCCGCCTGCACCTGGGCGTGCGCCTGTTCGGGTCGTGCGTTGCGCGCGCAACCACTAGCGACCAGACCCGTTATGGCCCCTGGGGCCTATGACAGATGGGCCCCATGCCCTGGAACGTTTTATAAAAAAAGGAATTAAGAATTATAATAAATAAAATATTAATTAATTAATTAATTAACTTAATTAATCCTGATTAGATTAACCTAATCACTTAGGTTAGTTAATTAATCTGTTAGGTTAATTAATATGTCTAATTAAAATGTGTCACTGACCAGTGGGACCCACTGGTCAGGTCGACCAGTCAACCCTGTTGACTGCTGACGTCAGCATGACATCATGCTGATGTCATAAATACATTTTTGGAGTAAATTAAATAATTAATTAAATTCCAGAAATTATTAAAATCTTTAGAAAATCATATCTTTTAATCCGTAACTCGGATTAAATTATTTTCAACATGAAAGTTGCTCAGAACAACGAGACGATTCCGGTTACGCAACCCATTCGTCCGCCGCACCCCCTAACCTACCGAACTCGCAACTTTCCCCCTCCGACTCCTATGCCCGAAAACGCCAAACACCGGGAATACTTTCCCGAGTATTTCCCCCCTTCACCGGTATCACCTCATACCGCATTAGAACACGTCTAGCTCTGCTTGTTGTCCTGTTATGCACTTGCTTGCTATGTATTTACTGTTTCTCCCCCCCCCCCTCTTCTCTCCGGTAGACCCCGTGATGATGCTGATGCCCCTGTGGTCGACTACATCACCGACGACCCCTCTCTCTTGCCAGAGCAACCAGGCAAGCCCCCCCTTTGATCACCAGATATCGCCTATTCTACTCTCTACTGCTTGCATTAGAGTAGTGTAGCATGTTACTGCCTTCCGTTAATCCTATTCTGATGCATAGCCTGACATTGTTGCTACATCTGTTGATACCTTACCTGCAATCCTAAATACTTAGTATAGGATGCTAGTTTATCATCTTTGGCCCTACATTCTTGTTAGTCTGCCTTGCTATACTATTGGGCCGTGATCACTCGGGAGGTGATCACGGGTATATATCATACATACATACTATACAGATGGTGACTAAAGTCGGGTCAGCTCGATGAGTACCCGCAAGTGATTCTAATGAGGGGGCTGAAAGGACAGGTGGCTCCATCCCGGTAGAGGTGAGCCTGGGTTCCCGACGGCCCCCGACTGTTACTTTGTGGCGGAGCGACAGGGCAGGTTGAGACCACCTAGGAGAGAGGTGGGCCTGGCCCTGGTCGGCGTTCGCGGATATTTAACACGCTTAACGAGATCTTGGTATTTGATCTGAGTTGGCTACGAGCCTATACGCACTAACCATCTACGTGGGAGTAGTTATGGGTATCCCGGCGTCGTGGTATCAGCCGAAGCACTTCAGACGTCAGCGACGGAGCGGCGCGCGCCGGATTGGACTGGAACGCCTGCTAGGCTAGGTCTGCTTCCGGCCGCCCACGCAACGTGCAGGTGTGCTAAGGGCGATGGGCCCAGACCCCTGTGCGCTTAGGTTTAGACCGGCGTGCTGGCCTCTCTGTTGTGCCTAGGTGGGGCTGCGACGTGTTGATCTTCCGAGGCCGGGCATGACCCAGGAAAGTGTGTCCGGCCAAATGGGATCGAGCGTGTTGGGTAAGTTGATGCACCCCTGCAGGGAAGTTAATCTATTCGAATAGCCGTGATCTTCGGTAACAGGACGACTTGGAGTTGTACCTTGACCTTATGACAACTAGAACCGGATACTTAATAAAACACACCCTTCCAAGTTCCACAGACAACCCGGTGATCGCTTTTCCACAGGGCGACGAGGAGAGGATCGCCGGGTAGGATTATGCTATGCGATGCTACTTGGAGATGCTACTTGGAGATGCTACTTGGAGGACTTCAATCTACTCTCTTCTACATGCTGCAAGACGGAGGCTGCCAGAAGCGTAGTCTTCGACAGGATTAGCTATCCCCCTCTTATTCTGGCATTCTGCAGTTCAGTCCACTGATATGGCCTCCTTACACATATACCCATGCATATGTAGTGTAGTTCCTTGCTTGCGAGTACTTTGGATGAGTACTCACGGTTGCTTTTCTCCCTCTTTTCCCCTTTCCCTTCTACCTGGTTGTCGCAACCAGATGCTGGAGCCCTGGAGCCAGACGCCACCCTCGACGACGACTCCTACTACACCGGAGGTGCCTACTAATACGTGCAGCCCGCTGACGACGACCAGGAGTAGTTTAGGAGGATCCCAGGCAGGAGGCCTGCGCCTCTTTCGATCTGTATCCCAGTTTGTGCTAGCCTTCTTAAGGCAAACTTGTTTAACTTATGTCTGTACTCAGATATTGTTGCTTCCGCTGACTCGTCTATGATCGAGCACTTGTATTCGAGCCCTCGAGGCCCCTGGCTTGTATTATGATGCTTTTATGACTTATTTTATTTGTAGAGTTGTGTTGTGATATCTTCCCGTGAGTCCTTGATCTTGATCGTACACATTTGCGTGCATGATTGGTGTACGATTGAATCGGGGGCGTCACACCTCTGCTCTGGGGTGAGGACGAGGGCGGACGACGCCGGGGCAGAGGGTGCAATCGCCCCTGAGGACGCCAACACGCCCAATGCCGGCGTGCCTGCTGTGTGGGGTAGCAGCGCCGATGAAGACGCTGGTGGCGGTTGGTAGGTGTGCGGCGGCGGCGGGTGGGAAGAACTCACTGGAGGGTTGGACATGATCGAATCCAGGAAAGGTGATACCAAATTATTATGACATTGCTAGAAGGAGGGCGCGAGAGGGCCGGCTGGGGGCCTTCTTGCCCACGACCGGGCAAGAGGGAAGGGCTTTCCTTCTTAATTCTTGCTTGATTAGATCGATACATTTCTCCTCTTATATAGAGAGGTTTACTTGACTTCTAAACAAGCGACCCTTATCTCTAATTAACCCTAAGACTAACGGACTATGCCGGCAGCCCAGGCCCATTAGGCCTATTACTTACTCTAACATGCTCTTACTTGGTTTTTGTTATTCTTAGGGCTCTTGAGTTTTCAACTCTTGGACTTGTGGTTTTTGTGTTACCTGATGTGAATTGCAGTCGATATTTCTAGTTTGCACAACAAAATTTGAATCTTCCACCATACGGGGAAAAAGATAAGAAGTACAACCTCTGCACCAAAATACAAAATGTAAGACGCATGGAAAACACCTTATATTTTGTCATAGAGAAAAATACGTTTTTACCATTCTACAGTCCAGTGGAAAATGCATGGCTCAGATACTCGATCACGTGCCGCTAGTGTTATCCTCGAGGGGATAAGAACTGATGGACAGCTGAATGGATGGATGGACGTTGCAGGGTCACCCTGAACTCGATGCCCATGTGTACTACGCTGACCGTTATTTTCTGCCCCAGATACACTGGACTACGCCGCAGTATCTCCTTTACCCATCGTATCAGCTGATAATATACAAAGATGTGAGTGCACGGTAGGGCCTCGAGGGAGCGGATGGTTGCAAGCAAGGAGGAAGCTGCAGGTGCCCTGCAAAGCTGCTTCCCATCACATGCACGCCCATGCTGCGGATAATCATCGTTGATTACGACCGCAAGTTGGTAATCTGTTGCGGCTATATACAACCTGTTATTTTATCTGTTCCTACTACTATATATATATACACACGACTTGTTACTTAATCTGTAGTGAGCCGCCATGTGCACATCTCGGTCCAATATGAACTCCTATTATAATGTGTTGCAACTATGTAGTACAAATTTGTGATATTCATATGGCTACATGTGTTGTGTTCCCAATCCATGGAACAGCACCGTCTTGCTAAGCGGTGTCGTGCTTTCAGTTCCTCCTATGGGATATTATTTTTAGGACTCCTATGAGATATCTTTGGTTGCTTTCTTTCGAGATAGCATGCGGCATGGCGGTCATCTATCAGGTTATGGTGCTCTTTTGTCAGATCTCCTTTGTTTAGCACTCGAGGCGCATGGGCGGACCTAGTTGAGAAGGCTAGTGGGATCCAACATAGCCTGATGTTGCTAGCAATGATGATTGTAATTATACAGTGTTCTTTTTCGTATAAGGTATGCATGCTTTTTTTAGTGAATTTCAGTTTTGACTTTTTGACATAAATTACTCCATTTAATAGTTTTTCATCCAGAGTAGTCGCAAGCACCCCGCCTCCTCGCGTCACCTCCTGCAGGCGACCAGGGCGAAACCCTAACCGCCCCGCCGCCGCCCCTATCCCCTCTGCTCCCGTCCCTCGTCGCCCCCTGAGGCCGCTGCCGGACAAAGCCGGGCGTCGTCAGTGATGGGGGCGGCGGGGATCTAGTGCCTCTCGGCTCCTGGCGTGATGGTTAGGAGGGAGGCCATCGTGTTGGGTATCGGGGGCCTCTCCCGTGTCCTGCATCTGGGCATCGAGGAGGGCCAGACCACGCTGGGTGTCCTGGCCCCTGCGTGAATCCCGGCCCGGCCGCTCGAGTGCAGGGAGCTGCAGCTTGGGGGACGGTGCAGGAATGCTCGTCCCCCCCTTCCTTAGAGATGGTTGCGAGTGCTGGGGACCAGCAACTAGAGGGAAGGCGCAGGGTGTGTTAGTTTCCCCTGGGAGTTGGCTGAGATCGCTCGGGACCGGCGGATCGTGCAGGTGAGGGGTGGCGACGGACCAGGATCCGCCCTGATCTGGCGTCCGTATTCGGCCGGTGGCGCGGGCTGTGGGCAGCGCAGCCCGGTGTCCTCCGCCATGGTGGCGATGGCGTCTGCGTGGTGGAGGCAGCGGTGTGGTGACGGTCTTAGTGCTCTTATCGCATCATGACAATGATCAGCATGACCTATCCTCCTTGATCTGGCCGTCGACGTGTTTCGGAACTACTGATGGAGATCTTACCCAAGGATATCTAGATCGGATAGATTCCGGCCGTGAGCGCCGTATCAGCCTACGTGGCTACACGAGGGCGTGACGCGAAGCTTTGTTTGTTGGAACCATGGGACATGTCGGTATCTCGATTTCCATGGCCTAAACAGCAATGGAGAATGTCATGGTGGCTAAGATCGGAGGATCAGTAAGGCGGATGGGGCCTTGGAGGTGATGGAGTCAGCCAGGTGTTTGATAACTTTCAGAAGCAGCAGTGACAAGTGGGGGCGGCAACACTGTAGGATTTCATTTTCGGTGGTTCTCCTCGGGTGTCGGGTCGTGACTTTCGGGGTGAAAACCTAAAGTCTGACCTTCATTGGTTGTGCCTGGCAATTGCCGTGATGAAGGTATTGTTTTGAGAGCTCGAGTTTCTCCAAGGCAAAAACCTAAGATCTTGGATCGGGCAACGATTGCGCTTGTGCACTGTTTCTTTTTTGAAGTCGCCACTTTTGCAGACCTTCTATGATTTCCGGGTGTTGTCTTTGGTGGTGGTTTTTGTGTTGCTGCTGAGAGGAATTGATCACTGTGGTGAGGTATTTAGTTTTTTTTAGATTATGTGCATCTTGGATGTCTTTGTGACATCTAGTTTTTATTAGTATTAAAACTTTATTCATCAAATAAGAGCAAGATCGTTTACATAAGAATGAAGAATAAAGTCCGGGACAGCGTCCCAAGTTTCAGAATTGCTAAGACTAAAGTTGTGCTTTCCTAAGCCATCCACTACCATATTAGCTTCTCTGCTACAATGAGTAAATCTGATGCTTTCAAATTCCATGGCCATAAGAGAGCATTCTACTACTATTGGAACATCAATTCCCTTGTATGCGTTTGGGTCAGATCTAGTCTCCAAAGCAGTCGTACAGTCAGACTCCAAAATAAGCTTAGTGTATCGGAGATTCGCTGCAAAGATGAGACCACATCTGATAGCTGACAATTCTGCAGAGCTTGCATTAGACATATGCGGTATTGCAAAAGTAGTTGCAGCCAAGAAATTGCCTCGATCATCAGCAACAACACTGCAGGCTCCTGAAAAATTATCCGCATGAAATGACGCATCGACATTAACTTTTACGGCTCTCTCCACTGGCTTCTTCCACTGATGACTGATCGTACGTACCGGCTGATTTGGTGTGTAGGCTCATACGAAGTTGGTGGCTAAAACTCGGATAGATATTGATGTTTGTTCCAGTGTCTGTGTCCAGACTCCCCATTAGTTACTTGGCGCCTCTGCCACCAGATAAACCACATCGCAACCAAGATGAGTTCAGCCGTTGGCAGCTCATGAATCATGGTACACATGCGGACCAGAATTTCCCAAGTTATAGAACCAGATCGACCTTGCCACACGGCTCTTGTAATATCATTCTGCAATCCTAACTCAGATCAAACATCGGATGCCCGTGATTATGTAAAAAGGCAGTGTTGTAAATTAGATCTTGCAAAGCGGGCATTGCGGAACCAAGGGTATATGCCTACATGCCAGAACGCCGAGACACGACAAGACCCCCTTTAGGACTTTCCAACCAAAATGTTTGATTTTTCCCAGGAGCCGCAGTTGCCACAGATCTTTCCAAACCATATTAAGGTTAGCAGTACCTGGGCTATTCGAGTTTGAGTAATGACGTCCGAACTGATGAAAATAATGAAAATTTTGTCATCTTTGTGATATTAATATATTCCTCTTTTCAAATGAAAATAGTGAAAATTTTGTCAAAAGCCGTGTTTAGCGATCATGTGAATCTTAACATGGATGTACATTCCGTTGTGTCGTTTTTCCCGTGTCCGAGTAGGCAGAATGGCTTATAGCCAAACACTTATTTTTCCTCATGGTCGTGACCGTCAGTTGTACATTGGAGTAATTATAATCTTGACCTGATGGTTTTTTTAGTGTGGATTTGGTCCCTGCCACGCATAGTGCCCTAAGAGTTCTACACCGTGCGATGCGCATCGGGTTGCTAAGCAAATCTTCTAGAAGGAAGTACATTGCAATTGGAGTAATATGCTGCTGTGAGGTATTCGTGAGGTACATGCTGCAGGGTAAGGTATCATGACGGATGTTGCAAGAAGTACTTATTTCAGGCTGATTTTTTTTACCGACAAAAACAGCGTGAAATGACTGACATGTCAGTAGCGTCAAGTACAAATTGAATGCAAGCAAGGTAATTTTCTCAAGCTGAAGTAAATACACAGAACAAACACATCACTTTTTTCAAGCTAAAATAAACACGCAGAACAAGCAAAGTAATTTTTTCAAGCTGAATTATTTTACCGACAAAAACATTGTGAAATGATTGATGTGTCAGTAGCGTCAAATGCAAATTGGATACTCCCTCCAAAATATATAGGACCTAATACATTTTTTCAAGGTAATTTTGATCATGGGTTAGAGCAATACTCCGTCTGGGCCTGCCGTCTAGGTCTCGCGAGCGGCAATCCGGGATTGATGAAGGCCCTAGCAGTCATGCCGGTGCCGATGCAGTTACCTCCGATATAATCCCATTGTTGATCGTCTTGCTCGCAATAGGCCGTGGACCGTTGTTCCGTTCGTTGCTTCAATCAAGATCGAGGAACACGTCCAGGCCAAACCACGGGCTGTGTTTTAATCTCCAAGTGCAAGGTTCTATTTTCAGTTCATTTTCTTTGTATTTGAATGATATATTCATCTAGCGATTGTTACTATTAGAAACTAATTAGATTCTGTTTGATAAATGATCACTTATAATTTGTTAGGTTTTGTTCCTTAATCTTCATCATCTAGAGTTTGGTGTAACTTATTGGCAAGACGAAGAGGGTTGACATGCCTTTCACCCGCGCTCAGGGCGTGGCTCGTCTACTTGTCAGTATTGTCGACATTGAGTTGGTTCCGGACATTGTGAGATGGACCCATGTAGGCGTGATGTGCGACCTTAAGGTCGAGATTAAGGGTCTCCCTTTGTTTGATGGGGTGGACAGGTCTAATGATGTGCACATGGCAGAGGGGGATGATGGCAGCGGGAATCGGGATAAGAGGGCGGAGAACAGTGGGCGCGACACTGCTAAGAGGGCAGAGGGACAGTCTGTCAAGTCGGATGTGGAGTCTGTAGGCAAGGGGGCGGCACCCCCGTCGGCGCCGATGAACGCTCTGAGGTTCGGTTCTTATTGTAGGGTGGAAACCCTAGATGAGGATGTTTTCACACTTGGAGGGGGGAAAGAGGAAGAACACATAAGAACACAAGGGGAAAATCACTCAAACAAACCCAAATCACACATCCACTAGGATAGCATACAAGAGATCCACAAGTATACAAGATTAATCCAAGAAAACAATCACAAAGGTGAGGTTCTTCCCAAATCAACAAGGGAGATGAGGTCTTGATGATCCTATGATGCGGATCCTTCCCTAGATGGGGTCTTGAATCCACTAGGGGATCTTCTCCTAGGAGGTCTTGATCTCCTAGAGGAGTAGATACAAGGAGCAAAGCTCTCAAATGTCTCTCATATACTTTGCTAAACCTAAAAATGAGCTAGATATGGAGTACTTAATAGTCTAGGGACGAATTGAGGTAAAACGAGGTTACAAGGGTCATTTGGCCCTAAGTGCGCGCACGCACAGCCGGACATGTCCGGGCACCCAGGGTAAAGAGGCTGGGCACCCAGGGTCATCAACGAGGAGGAGGCCAGGCACCCGGGGTAGCGCCCAGGGAGGGGGGCCGGGCACCCGGGGTGTGAAGGTTCGGGCACCCCGGGTAGTCGAGGGGCCGCGCCCCACGGGGCCAGCCTGTGCAGGCACCCGGGGTGTCCAGAGAGCCTCCGGTACTCTGTGTCTTGGAGCTCTTCCTTCTCCTCCTTCTTGAGGATCTTGCCTCTTCATGATCTTCTCCTCGATTCCTAGTCATGCACAAAGTCTCCGCTTGAGGTAGAAGCCATTTCTCATATGAAATCAAATGGAGCTCGAAGAGGAAAGAGGTAACCTCGGTTTCAATGGTCGTGCATGGGTTCTCGTCATCGGTCCACTTAGTGTTCGTGGTGCTGATGGAATGCCCATGGGGATAACCGTAGGTTGCTCCACATCATCTCCCCCCTTGGGGAAGATCCGCTCTCGGATTGTAAATCTCGTGACCATGGGAATGGTAGTCGTGGACGGACTTGTATGTCATGGCGCAATCAAAGTACTCCAAGATGTCGTCAGGATGGTATACATGCAAAACGAGCAAACACAAAGTACACTTGGAAATACAATGGTTAGCGCACATAAGGTGTAAATCAAGTAAGTATGAGTCCGTGCAACAAGAATGTTCATGACAAGGCACATGATGCATAGTCAAATGATCTAAAATGATATGTAATGCATTCATGGGTGACGCGACAAAGCAAGTGATCATAGTAAACAAGTCATGTAAGCTAGTAGTGCGAAGATGCAACGTACTAGAAGGAATCATGGCAAACATGTCATGTGTGCAAATAGTGGGAATACATAATGCACATGACATGTCACAAGCATGAAAACAAGATATGAGTAATGTATCATCATTGTATTGGTAAGAAGTCCTATGTAAGTAGCAATGTAACATCATGACTCTCCCAACACAAGAATCAACAATAGTATGTGGCATGTATATAACAAGGCAATAGGAACTAGTATCTCCACCAAGTATGCAAATACACATAGGAGTAGCATAATGGTGAATCATGTGTAAATGCAAGCAAGGGTCACAATTGCATGGTGAAGGCATAGAAACAAGCATAACAGGCAAAGTAAACACAATAAAATGGGCATAATGTAACAAGTGGTATATATCCCAAAGCCGTGTGAGAGCCAAGTAAAAGAGATGCATGTAGTCCTTGCGCGAAGGGAACAGTAGTAAGGATACTCCACGGAATCCCAAATCTTTGCTACTCTCAAGAGCTCATTTCGTCAACTCATGGGATCGTGAAGTTGACGAGTATTCATGAGTACCTACATAAAACAAAGGCAAAGGAAAAATTGTGTGTGTGTGGTATATGTACACATCATCCATTATGATGCATACATGCATGTGTTGGTTAGCACAAAATATCCAATGCTCAAATAAATGAGATGCATGATATATAAACATGTCATCCATCATGAAAGGTTTGCTGTTAAGTATAGCATAACGGAGACTCAAATTTTGTAATGCATCATGTGAAACACCTAGAGCATTGTTATGAATGGTATGCATATGGTGCACACATGGGATGGAATCATGCAATATACAATAATTTCCATGGCATGACATATGAGATGAATTGCATAAAATTTGCAAAGGTAGCATAGCAATATCATCGCAAGAGAAGAAAAATCCGAAAACCATGATCTCGTCATTTATGCCATATGTGCAAATGGGATTTATTTTAACGGGGCATGAATAGTTACTATGTTGAGATTGGAATGATGCAATATGGGAGATCTAACTCATAGCATATGACAAGTTTAATGGATTGTCAAACATAATGTGACCAATAGAATTTTCACATGATATCCTATGGAGCATAGCACACAACTAGGTAATTCGACATGCTCAACATCATATTCATCATAAATGGGTGACATATTGAAACAAGTAGAGGATGTAGTATGTGATGGATCCATAAGGTGATCAACATCATGCAAGCAATTATTTGCAAGATAGTCTACTAGTGGGACAAGTGAAGTACCATCACCTATGTTACCTTTAGAGCTTTGCTCATGTGTTGTAGGTGAGGTTGCAAAAAATGACGCTTGGTCAATAGCTTCATCAACTTGATGGTACCATGTGGTGGGGGTGCATCATCGTCCATCATGGCCATCGTTTTGCCCATTCGAGGTATGGACTCATTGAAGATTGGCACGTAGTCGTGTTGGAGATCTAGCACCAAAAAGGAAAACACACTCGGAGTAGAGATTAAGTTGTTAGAAATCATAGTGGCCTGACATGCCTTCTCAACTACCTCACTCACTAAGTGTTGTGACTCACTCACTCCCATTAAGATGCTCTCACTCATATGGTTGGTGGAGTCACTCAAGTGGCTCTCAACCTCACATGGGATGTGTGGCATGATCTCGTGTCTGGGGCTAGTGGCGGTCACACTCATCCTCTCATAGGAAATGCACTCAATGTCGCATATGGTGGAGTCACTCATATCACTCATAGTGGGGTGGCTCTCCTCGCATGGGAATTGGAGCATCTCGTCATATGTGGGTGTCAGAGAGATGTAGGTGCCAATATCTCCATGCTCAACTCCTATCGCCTCCTTGGTTGAAGGGATAGTCCCATGCTCAAACTCCTCATCCATAACGCCTCCAAAGATGAATGTTGTAGGATGTGGCAAATCATCGCTCTCCTCCGAGACCAAAGATAAGGTCTCATGTGCGGTGTCGTAGCTTGACTCGGAGTAAGAGTCTCATTGGGGCGCCATCAGCATGTTGTTGGAGAGGTTGCACTCGTCGTCGTGGTCGAACGGGATGGCCCTTGCTCGACCGTCTTGTCGTTGTCTTGTATGAGGCCCATATGATGTGGCACCTCGTAGCTCTTATCCATGACCGAAGTGAATTTTCATCCTTAGCCAACCTCCTTGAGGGGCTTCAGAAGATGGAAGTGTCGCCCTCGCTTGTGGGTGGTTTCCTTGGACTTGACGATGTTGATGTAGGCGTACTTGTGGGAAGTAGGCGAAGATGTCGTACGTCCGAAGGTGAAGATGCCTTAATAACACTTGACGAAGATGCCGAATTGTTGGTGGTAGTCGTAGCTTCCTCTTGGTGGTGCTCATCTCGCGGTCGACGACGCTCTTCGTCATCGTTCCAATTTGGCTTGCGGGCATCTTGATGGTCGTCTCGAAGATGATGACGGTGCCGCATGGTACTTTCATCGGATGGCCGCTTTGAAGATTTGCTGCTTGAGCGTCTCCACCATGAAGATGACGAAGGGGAAGAAGACTTGTAGTTGGCCAACACGTGTCGGATGTCAACCATGTGTGTGTCCAACTTGACGTTGACGTAGTCCCATTTCCTTGCTTCGGAGTGTTGTATGTTGATGGCGAGTCGCTCGATGCGGTCAAAGACTGAAGATGATGTGCATTTCCTATCCATCACAAGCAAGTGGTGGTGAGTAGGAAAGTGAGAGAAAAATACCGAAGTTACCTTTTCTGAAGATTGAGGATGTATCGGGTATCACTCAATGTAATGCTACAATAGTAGAACTGGTACCGGGTTTGTTTCTCACACCTACACAAGTAAAGCTTATGGAGGAGCTTGGTTAGGATGGGTGGCACAAAATTTTAAGAAAATGTTAGTCAAGATATCGAAAATGTTGAGAAGGTTCACAAAATTGCAAGTAAATCAAGTAGACCAATAGTAAAAAATGGCACACAGAAACACACACACAGAGATAGATAAATGGGGTCATGCAACCAAGGAGTGATCTCAAAATGTGGAATCCACAAAAAACGCTCGTGTAGCAAAACTCTAGAGAGACACTAGCACGATTGCTCAATAGACGGATACGACACTTGTGCACAACCTATGAGATGAAAACTATATCAACTTTCTATCCCAAGGATGCTATATATGTAAGATGTTCCGGTGTTTCGCACATGATGATCCAAGATGATCAATATGGTAGTATGATATGCAATGTGGCGATGCTATGGCTATTTCTTACAAGCTCTTTCTTTTTCTCTTTTTGCTTAAAAGCTTTTCGTTTCTTTAGCCACTTTTGCAAAATGCTCGTACGAAGATAGCAATTGTGTATGCAGGAACAATCTTGTGACACAATAGATCATATGATGATACCAAGATGACGCATGTATGCAATAGTAGGTTTGTATCGATGATCACTGAAGTGCACAAGTAGCGTGGCCCAGCAATACTCAAATGGATAGTCTCAATAGGAAAGTGACGCAAAATCGGCTAGGGGTTAACAAAGCAATGGCAAGAAAGAATGTACAAAGATGGGATACCATGGTACCAAGATGATATAGAGGTTACCGCTCTTTCTTATGGTTAGGGTGTCCAAAAGGTGAAGGTGGCCGATGTAGAATCCTTGGCGAAGTTGAGCGGCGGTGTTGATAATGTCGAACCGTTCCTAGTTAACCGAAATTGTTGGGAAATGTTGCATGGAAAAGAAAAAAATTCTACGCACACGCAAGATCTATCCATGGAGATACATAGCAACGAGAGGGGAGAGTGTGTCTACGTATCCTCGTAGAATGTAAGCGGAAGCGTATAAAAACGCGGTCGATGTAGTCGTACTCTTCACGATCCGATCACGATCCAACCGATCTAGTGCCGAACAGACGACACCTCTGAGTTTAGCACACGTGCGGCTCGATTACATCTCCTCCTTCTTGATCCAGCAAGAGAGAGAGGAGAAGTAGATGGGATCACAACCAACACGACAGCGTGGTGGTGATGGTGGTGGTGGAGTACCGACAGCACTTCACTAAGCGTCGCTGGGACGAGGCGGTGGATCTATGGAGTAACGGGAGAGAGGGGCGCCAAGGGCTTGGTGTGCCATCTTGGGGCGCCCCCTCCCCTCTAAATGTAGGTGAAGGGACATGGGAAATAGCCCCTCCAAGGCCTAGGGCGCAGCTAACGGGGAGAGGACTTGGACTCCCAAGTCCAATCCTATTCCTACTAGGACTCCTTCATTTTTTTGCCTTCCCTAGCCACATGGGCTTTTGAGGACTTGGTGCGCCTATCCCAATAAGGCCTGGGCATTTCCCCGCAGCCCATGCTAGCCTTTGGGTCATGGTGGACCAACTTGTGGACTTCCGGACCCCTCAGGAATCCTCTAGAACCTTCTAGAAGCTTCCCGATACAATACCGAAAAAACTGCACTTTTTCCGGAACCCAAAACATGACTTCCCATATACAAATCTTTACCCCTCGACCACTCTGAGACTCCTCATGACATCCGGGATATCATCTTGGACTCCAAACAACATTTTGTTACCACTCATCAAATATCCCAATATTACTCTAGCGTCAACGAACGTTAAGCGTGCGACCCTGCGGGTTCGGGAATTATGTAGTCATGACCGAGACACCTCTCCGGTCAATAGCCAATAGCGGGACCTGGATGCGCATATTGATTCCTACATATTCCATGATGATCCTTTATCGTTTGAACCTTTATGACAACATACATAATTCCCTTTGTCTGTCGGTATGTTACTTGCCCCAGATTTGATCGTCGGCATCTCTATACCTAGTTCAATCTCGTTACCGGCAAGTCTCTTTACTCGTTCCATAATACATCACCTCGTGACTAACACCTTAGTCATTTGCTTGCAAGCTTATGATGTGTATTACCGAGAGGGCCCAGAGATACCTCTCCGATACTCGAAATGAAAAATCCTAATCTCGATCTATGCCAACTCAACAAACACCTTCGGAGATACCTATAGAGCATCTTTATTATCACCCAGTTACGTTGTGACGTTTAATAGCACATAAGGTATTCCTCTAGTATTCAGGAGTTGCATAATCTCACAGTCGAAGGAATATGTATTTGACATGAAGAAAGCAATATCAATAAACTGAACGATCATTATGCTAAGCTAACGGATGGGTCTTGTCCATCACATCATTCTCCTAATGATGTGAACTCGTTATCAAATGAAAACACATGTCTATGGTTAGGGAAACCTTAACCATGTTTGATCAACGAACTAGTCTAGTAGAGGCTTACTAGGGACATTGTATTTGTTTATGTATTCACACATGTATTTAGGTTTTCGGTCAATACAATTGTAGAATAATAAACCTTTATAATGAATAAGGGAATATAAAATAACAACTTTATTATTGCCTCTAGGGCATATTTCCTTCAGAAACACCCCTGGAAATGAAAAAAGCGCAAACTCAAAATCTCAAACGAAAAATGTCAAATGGTGATAGCGGAATGCGTTGGTGGTTCCAGAGTTGGCAATGCGGAAGTAGTGGTGGTGGTTGATGAAGAAGCAACCATCCCTAAGTAGCCTAAACACCTTAGGATACTCAAGTCACCACTCAAGCGACCACAAATGCTATATGGATCAAAATGGGTTACATTGCGGGAAGCTATGGTGGTTTTGTAGATGATATGATGGACGGACTAAGCAAAGATGCCAACATGCTAAATTTTTTATGGAGTCAAATGATGTTGGAACGTATGTAGATGGATGGGGGATGTCAATAGCTACTCAACAAGCTAAAGAAAATTGAAATCGAACTTCTGGAGTGAAAGTTGTGAAGAAAATGGTGTTAGGTTTTGGCTAAAACAGGGGGGTGCAGGTACCCGGGGGTAGGAGGGTGCGGGTGCCCGGGGTGGTCAAGGAGGTTGGGCGAAAACTTGCCCGGGGGTGGTCAATTTGGGCGGAAATTTCGTGCAAAATGCAAAATTGGGTGGATTTCGTGGTGGGAAAGTTGGGATAGTTGGGGAAAGGCTAGATCCACTTGCCAAACAACAAATCCATGGACCAAAACAACAAAATCTCACAAGATCTAGCAAATTGCAAGGAAAAATTTTGGGCCATTTTTTGTGGGGATTTCCAAATTGGGACAAAAACCCAACGAAATTAGGCTAGCAAATGGGGGGGTAGGTACTCCAAGATGTGAATCAACCTTGCTCATGATACCAAGATGTTGTAGGGTGGAACCCTAGATGAGGATGTTTTCACCCTTGGAGGGGGAAAATAGGAAGAACACACAAGAACACAAGGGAAAATCACTCAAACAAACCCAAATCACACATCCACTAGGATAGCATACATGAGATCCACAAGTATACAAGATCAATCCAGGGAAACAAGCACAAAGGTAAGGTTCTTCCTAAATCCACAATAAAGATGAGGTCTTAATGATCCTATGATGGGGATCCTTCCCTAGATGGGATCTTGAATCCACTAGGGGATCTTCTCCTAGGAGGTCTTGATCTCCTAGAGGAGTAGATACAAGGAGCAAAGCTCTCTAATGTCTCTCATATACTTTGCTAACCCTAAAAATGAGCTAGATATGGATTACTTATAGGCTAGGGACGAATTGGGAGAAAAACGATGTTACAAGGGTCATTTCGCCCTAAGTGCACACACGGACAACCAGACGTATCTGGGCACCCGGGGTAAAGAGGTCGGGCACCCGGGGTCATCAGCGAGGAGGAGGCCTTGCACCCGTGGGTGAGGTCCGTGCACCCGGGGTAGCGCCCAGGGAGGAGGGTCGGGCACCCAGGGGTGTGAAGGTCCGGGCACCCGGGGTAGTCAGGGGGCCGCGCCCCACGGGGCTAGCCAATGCGGGCACCCAGGGGTGGATGGTGCGGTCACCCGGGGATGTAGGCACCCGGGGTGTCCAGAGATCCTCTGGTGCTCAGTGTCTTGGAGATATTCCTTCTCCTCCTTCTTCTTGAGGCTCTCGCCTCTTCATGATCTTCTCCTCGATACCTAGTCATGCACGAAGTCTCCGCTTGAAGTAGAAGCCATTTCTCATATGAAATCGAAGGGAGCTCGAAGGGGAAAGAGGTAACCTCGGTTTCAATGGTACGCACATGGGTTCTCATCATCGCTCCAGTTAGCGTTCGTGGTGGCGATGGAATGCCCATGGGGATGACAGTAGGATGCTTCGCATCAATTCTTTTGGCACATCTTTTGCTCCCAGTCGTCTTTGGGGGCACAAGGCTGAGCTAGATGACCCTGTGGAGTAGGAGGTGCCATCGTTGTCGCCGGTAGCTTCTTCAGGTGCGCCGGCACGGATGGTTGTCGATACTGGTGAAGTGCGAGCCGCATCGCCTACGCTACCCTTGATACTGCAACGGGTATCTAAGGATAGAGTGGTGGGGGACACTTGGTAGGAGGCCTTGTTATGCCCCACTAGCCCGCTGTTGTCGACGCCGGCACAGACCCATACCAGGACTGGTGGGGGTGCCTCGGCAAAGGCGGCTGCTCACACAGACAGGGCTTCTTCCTCCGAGGTTCAGTGCCGACAGGCAGTCCCCCCACACAGCTCGCACGAGTAGAGCACATGAATGACTGTGAGGGCGCCACCTGCTATTTCGGTGGCCATGGGTACAGTTGGGCACCTGGCAGGCGGCCACGCCCCAATTGGCTCGTTGGCCGTAGGTACAGCTGGGCATGAGGCAGGTGGCCACAACCCAAATGGGCCTACCACTGACGACATCATCTCCTTTGGAGGGATTCTGGACCCGATGTGCAGACAGAGACGGGTGAGCCTCTAAATTCAGGCTCAACCGGATGTTGATGATCTGCAGTTGGGGCGTGCCATGCGAGCGGCCAAGCTTCATGAAATCGAGGCCACTACAGATGTGGCAGTTAATACAAGTTGCTCAATTTTTCATTTCTCCGATGATGAGATTATTCATAATGCCAATAATTTAGGTGTTTCTGTTGGTAGCTGAGGGAGTCCTGTACTAGGGGGTCTCTGGACAGCCGGACTATCTCCATTGGCCGGACTGTTAGACTATGAAGATACAAGATTGAAGACTTCGTCTCGTGTCCGGATGGGACTCTACTTGGCGTGGAAGGCAAGCTAGGCAATACGTATATGGATATCTCCTCCTTTGTAACCGACCTTGTGTAACCCTAACCCTCTCCGGTGTCTATATAAACCGAAGAGTTTTAGTCCGTAGGACAACAATCACAACAAACAATCATACCGTAGGCTAGCTTCTAGGGTTTAGCCTCTCTGATCTCGTGGTATATCTACTCTTGTAACAGCCATATCATCAATATCAATCGAGCAGGACATAGGGTTTTACCTCCATCAAGAGGGCCCGAACCTGGGTAAAACTTCGTGTCCCTTGCCTCCTATTACCATCCGGCCTAGACGCACAGTTCGGGACCCCCTACCCGAGATCCGCCGGTTTTGACACCGACATTGGCGCTTTCATCGAGAGTACCTCTGTGTCGTCGCCGTTAGGCTTGATGGCTCCTACTATCATCGGTAGCGATGCGGTCCAGGGTGAGACTTTTCTCCCCGGACAGATCTTCGTATTTGGCGGCTTTGCACTACGGGCTAATTCGCTTGGCCATTTGGAGCAGATTGAAAGCTACGTCCCTGGCCATCAGGTCAGATTTGGAAGTTTGAATTACACGGCCGACATCCGCAGAGACTTGATCTTCGACGGATTCGAGCCACAGCCGGGCGCGCCGCACTGTCTCGACGGGCATGACCTAGCTCTACCACCGGACAGTACTCCAGAGGCCGCGCCCACACCAGCTCCGTCCCTTAGCTCGGAGCCAACTGCGCCAATCAAGGACGGGTGGATAGACACCGCCTCAGGGGCTGCAGTCTCGATGGCGATCAAGCCAAACACTAGCATAATCCTCTGCGCAACCCGTGACTCCAAGGTGCCGGGCTCTCTTTCGGACCCCGAACCATCCGCGCCTCTGCCAATCAAATCCGAGTGGGCGCCGATCATGGAATTCACCGCTGCGGATATCTTTCAGCACTCGCCCTTCGGCGACATTCTGAATTCACTAAGGTCTCTCTCTTTGTCAGGAGAGCCCTGGCCGGATTATGGCCAACAGGACTGGGATGCAGACGATGAAGAAATTCGACGCCCACCCACCACCCACTTTGTAGCCACTGTCGATGATTTAACCGACATGCTCGACTTCGACTCCGAAGACATCGACGGTATGGACGACGATGTAGGAGACGAACATGAACCAACACCTATAGGGCACTGGAAAGTCACCTCGTCGTATGACATATACATGGTGGATACACCCAATGAAGGCAACAGAGACGAGATAGCGGAGGATGACCCCTCCAAGAAGCAACCCAAGCGCCGACGACAGCGGCGCCGCTCTATGTCCCGCCAAAGCAAAAGTGGTGATACCGGCGCAGGAGATAATAACACTCCGGATAGCGCTGAAAACAACGAAAAACCCCTCCAGCAAGAGTTAGGGGCTGAAGGTGCCAGCTCTCTGGAGAAAGCGGCTAGCGGAGAGGAGGAGGATGACAATTACATGCCCCCCTCCGAAGACGAGGTAAGCCTCGCCAACGATGAATTCGTCGTACCAGAGGATCCTGTCGAACAAGAGCGCTTCAAGTGCAGGCTTATGGCCACGGAAAATAGCCTGAAGAAAAAGTAGTAGCATCTTCAAGCAAGATCTACTAGCTGACAAATGGACTAAAGTCCTCGTAACCGAGGAATATAAACTCGAGCGTCCCTCCAAGATTTACCCAAGGCGCAGGTTACTACCCCGACTGGAGGAAGAAACGTATGATACGGCTGACCAGCCACCTCGTGGCCGCGATAGAGAGGCATTCCTGCCGAAAGCTCAGCCTCCACCCCAAC
This sequence comes from Triticum aestivum, assembly GCF_018294505.1. NCBI lineage: Eukaryota > Viridiplantae > Streptophyta > Magnoliopsida > Poales > Poaceae > Triticum > Triticum aestivum. Next base: position 68,443,901 of record NC_057794.1, on the reverse strand, counting down.
GCCATCAAAATAAAATGGCATGGGGAGATACGCCAGACCTGCGAGACATATTGGAGGACAAAGCAAAGCACTCAAGATCGATCTACGGATCACGAGGGCGCACCACTCTACGAGACGGCAAACGTCACACCGGATACAGTAAAAGCAAATCCGGCCGGGCCGAACACAGTGGGTAGGACCCATACAAGCTGCGTCGCGATATAGCCCAATACAGAGGCGCCACACACCCCTTATGCTTCACAGACGAAGTAATGGAACATCAATTCCCAGAAGGTTTCAAACCTGTAAACATTGAATCATAAGACGACACAACATATCCCGCGGCATGGATTGAGGACTTCCTCCTCCACATCCACATGGCCCGCGGTGATGACTTACATGCCATCAAGTACCTCCCACTAAAACTCAAAGGACCAGCACGGCATTGGCTTAATAGCTTGCCAGCAGACTCCATTAGCTGTTGGGAAGATTTGGAAGCTGCATTCCTCGACAACTTTCAGGGCACTTATGTGCGACCAACAGACGCCGATGACTTGAGCCACATAATTCAGCAGCCAGAAGAGTCGGCCAGACAATTCTAGACTCGGTTCCTTACAAAGAAAAACCAAATCGTCGACTGTCCGGATGCGGAGGCCTTAGCAGCTTTCAAGCACAACATCCGAGACGAGTGGCTAGCCTGGCACCTTGGTCAGGAAAAACCGAAATCTATGGCAGTCCTCACGACGCTCATGACCCACTTTTGTGCGGGAGAAGACAGCTGGTTGGCTCGCAGTAACAACATATCAAAGAACCATGGTACCTTAGATACCAAGGACGGCAACAGCAGGTCGAGTAGCAACAAGCATAAGCGCCGCATTAACGGCGAAAGTACTGAGGATACGGCAGTCAATGCCGGATTCAAAGGCTCTAAACCTGGTAAGCGGAAAAAGCCATTCAAACAAAGTACGTCGGGTCCGTCCAGCTTGGACCGTATACTCGATCGCTCGTGCCAAATACACGGCACCCCAGACAAGCCAGCCAATCACACCAACAGGGATTGTTGGGTGTTCAAGCAGGCCGGCAAGTTAATCGCCGAAAACAAGGACAAGGGGCCGCATAGCGATGACGAGGAAGAACCCCGGCAGCCGCACACTAGAGGACAGAAAAGGTTTCCCCCGCAAGTGCGGACGGTGAACATGATATACGCAACCCACATCCCCAAGAGGGAGCAGAAGCGTGCGCTCAGGGACGTATATGCGTTGGACCCAGTCGCCCCAAAGTTCAACCCTTGGTCCTCCTGTCCGATCACCTTCGATCGCAGGGACCACCCCACTAGTATCCGTTGATGTCTACTACACAACCTTCTTCTTGTAGACGTTGTTGGGCCTCCAAGTGCAGAGGTTTGTAGGACAGTAGCACATTTCCCTCAAGTGGATGTCCTAAGGTTTATCAATCTGTAGGAGGCGTAGGATGAAGATGGTCTCTCTCAAGCAACCCTACAACCAAATAACAAAGAGTCTCTTGTGTCCCCAACACACCCAATACAATGGTAAATTATATAGGTGCACTAGTTTGGCGAAGAGATGGTCATACAAGTGGTATATGGATAGTAGATAAAGGTTTTTGTAATCTGAAATTATAAAAACAGCAAGGTAGCAAGTGGTAAAAGTGAGCGTAAACGGTATTGCAATGTGTTGAAACGAGGCCTAGGGTTCATACTTTCGCTAGTGTAAGTCCTCTCAACAATACTAACATAATTGGATCATAAAACTATCCCTCAACATGCAACAAAGAGTCACTCCAAAGTCACTAATAGCGGAGAACAAACGAAGAGATTATGGTAGGGTATGAAACCACCTCAAAGTTATTCTTTCCAATCAATCCGTTGGGCTATTCCTATAAGTGTCACAAACAGCCCTAGAGTTTGTACTATAATAACACCTTAAGATACAAATCAACCAAAACCCTAATGTCACCTAGATACTCCAATGTCACCTCAAGTATCCGTGGGTATGATTATACGATATGCATCACACAATATCAGATTCATCTATTCAACCAACACAAAGGACCTCAAAGAGTGCCCCAAAGTTCTTACCGGAGAATCATGATGAAAATGTGTGCCAACCCCTATGCATAGGTTCATGGGCGGAACCCACAAGTTGGTCACCAAAACATACATCAAGTGGCACGCGGTATCCCATTGTCACCACAGATATCCACAGCAAGACATACATCAAGTGTTCTCAAGTCTTTAAAGACTCAATCCAATAAGATAACTCCAAAGGGGAAACTCAATTCTTTACAATAGAGAAGAGGGGGAAGAAACATAGGATCCAACTATAATAGCAAAGCTCGCGATACATCAAGATCGTGCCAAATCAAGAACACGAGAGAGAGAGAGAGATCAAACACAGAGCTACTGGTACATACCCTCAGCCCCGAGGGAGAACTACTCCATCCTCGTCATGGAGAGCGCCGGGATGATGAAGATGGCCACTGGTGAGGGTTCCGCCCTCCGGCAGGGTGCCGGAACAGGGTCCCGATTGGTTTTTGGTGGCTACGGAGGCTTCTGGCGGCGAAACTCCCGATCTATGTTGCGTTCTGGAAGTTTTAGGGTATATGGAGTTATATAGGCAGAAGAAGCACGTCAGGGGAGCCACGGGGGCCCCACGAGGCAGTGGGCACGCCCCCACCCTCGTGGGCAGCTCCCATATCTTCTGACATGGGTTCCAAGTCCATTAGGTGTGTTTCCTTCCAAAAATAACTTCTCCAGTTGATTTCGTTCTGTTTCGACTCCGTCTGATATTCCTTTTCTTCAGAACACTGAAATAGGCATAAAACAACAAATCTGGGCTGGGCCTTCGGTTAATAGGTTAGTCCCGAAAGTAATATAAATGTGGATAATAAAGCCCAATAATGCCCAAAACAGTAGATAATATAGCATGGAGCAATCAAAAATTATAGATACGTTGGAGACGTATCAAGCATCCCCAAGCTTAATTCCTGCTCGTCCTCGAGTAGGTAAATGATAAAAAGATAATTTTTGATGTGGAATGCTAGTTGGCATAATTTTAATATAATTCTTCTTAATTGTGGTATGAATATTCAGATCCAAAAGATTCAAGACAAAAGTTTAATATTGATATAAAAATAATAATACTTCAAGCATACTAACTAAGCAATCATGTCTTCTCAAAATAACATGGCCAAAGAAAGTTATCCCTACAAAATCATATAGTCTGGCTATGCTCTATCTTCACCACACAAAATATTTAAATCATGCACAACCCCGATGACAAGCCAAGCAATTGTTTCATACTTTTGATGTTCTCGAACTTTTTCAATCTTCACGCAATACATGAGCGTGAGCCATGGACATAGCACTATAGGTGGAATAGAATGGTGGTTTTGGAGAAGACAAAACAGGAGAAGATAGTCTCACATCGACTAGGTGTATCAACGGGCTATGGAGATGCCCATCGATAGGTATCAATGTGAGTGAGTAGGGATTGCCATGCAACGGATGCACTTAGAGCTATAAATGTATGAAAGCTCAACAAAAGAAACTAGTGGGTGTGCATCCAACTTGCTTTCTCACGAAGACCTAGGGCATTTGAGGAGGCCCATCATTGGAATATACAAGCCAAGTTCTATAATATAAAATTCCCACTAGTATATGAAAGTGAAAACATGAGAGACCCTCTACTATGAAGATCATGGTGCTACTTTGAAGCACAAGTGTGGTAAAAGGATAGTAGCATTGTCCCTTTTATTTTATTTTATTTTATTTTTTTATTTGGCCTTTCTTTTTTTATTTGATCTTTATTTTTTTTATTTGGCCTTTCTTTTTTTATTTGGCCTTTATCTTTTTTATTTGGGACAATGCTCTATTGAATGATGATCATCACACTTATATTTATTTACAACTCAATGATACAACTCGATACTAGTACAAAGTATGACTCTATATGAATGCCTCCGGCGGTGTACCGGGATATGCAATGAATCAAGAGTGACAAGTATAAAAGAATTATGAACGGTGGCTTTGCCACAAATACAATGTCAACTACATGATCATGCTAGCAATATGACAATGATGACGCGTGTCATAATAATGGAACGGTGGAAAGTTGCATGGCAATATATCTCGCAATGGCTATGGAAATGCCATAATAGGTAGGTATGGTGGCTGTTTTGAGGAAGGTATATGGTGGGTTTATGGTACCGGCCAAAGTTGCGCGGTACTAGAGAGGCTAGCAAAGGTGGAAGGGTGAGAGTGCGTATAATCCATGGACTCAACATTAGTCATAAAGAACTCACATATTTATTGCAAAAATCTATTAGTTATCGAAACAAAGTACTACGCACATGCTCCTAGGGGGATAGATTGGTAGGAAAAGACCATCGCTCGTCCCCGAACGCCACTCATAAGGAAGACAATCAATAAATAAATCATGCTCCGACTTCGTCACATAACGGTTCACCATACGTGCATGCTACAGGAATCACAAACTTCAACACAAGTATTTCTCAAATTCACAACTACTCAACTAGCATGACTCTAATATCACCATCTGCATATCTCAAAACAATCATCAAGTATCAAACTTCTCCTAGTATTCAACACACTCATAAGAGAATTTTATTATTCTTGAATACCTAGCATATTAGGATTTTTAAGCACATTACCATGCTATTTAAGACTCTCAAAATAATATAAGTGAAGCATGAGAGTTCATATATTTCTTCAAAATAAAACTACGACCATGCTCTAAAAGATATAAGTGAAGCACTAGAGCAAATGACAAACTACTCCGAAAGATATAAGTGAAGATCAATGAGTAGTCGAATAATTATGCAACTATGTGAAGACTCTCTAACATTTAATAATTTCAGACCTTGGTATTCTATTCAAACAGCAAGCAAAGCAAAATAAAATGATATTCTAAGAATAGCAAACATCATGTGAAGAAGCAAAAACTTAGGATCAACCGAAACTAACCGATAGTTGTTGAAGAAGAAAGGTGGGATGCCAACCGGGGCATCCCCAAGCTTAGATGCTTGAGACTTCTTGAAATATTATCTTGGGGTGCTTTGGGCATCCCCAAGCTTGAGCTTTTGTGTCTCCTTAATTCCTCTCATATCACAGTCTCCCTAAATCTCAAAAGCGATGAACGAAGACGAAAGAGGGGATGCCTTCCAGGGCATCCCCAAGCTTAGGCTCTTGGCTATCCTTGAATATTACCTTGGGGTGCCTTGGGCATCCCCAATCTTAGGCTCTTGCCACTCCTTATTCCATACCATCGAATCATTACCCAAAACTTGAAAACTTCACAATGCAAAACTTAATAGAAAACTCATAAGCTCTGTTAGTATAAGAAAGCAAAACACCACTTCAAGGTACTGTAATTAACTCATTCTTTATTTATATTAGTGTTAAACCTACTGTATTCCAACTTCTCAATGATTTATAAACTATTTTACTAGCCATAGATTCATCAAAATAAGCAAACAACACAATGAAACAGAATCTGTCAAAAACAGAACAGTCTGTAGTAATCTGAATCAAACGTATACTTCTGGAACTCATAAAATTCTCAAATAAATTTCTGGACCTGAGGAATTTATCTGTTAATCATCTGCAAAATGAATTAACTAAATATCACTCTCGGACTAAAAATGGGAACAACTCTCGTGAGCGCTAAAGTTTCTGTTTTTTACAGCAAGATCAACAAGACTTTCCCCAAGTCTTCCCAAAGGTTCTACTTGGCACAAACTCTAATTAAAAGCATAAAACCACATCTAAACAGAGGCTAGATGAATTATTTATTACTAAACAGGAAAAATCAAGGAATAAAAATAAAGTTGGGTTGCCTCCCAACAAGCGCTATCATTTAACGCCCCTAGCTTGGCATGATGATTTCAATGACGCTCACAAAAAAGATAAGAATTGAAACATAAAGAGAGCATCATGAAGAATATGACTAGCACATTTAAGTCTAACCCACTTCCTATGCATAGGAATTTTGTGAGAAAACAACTTATGGGAACAATAATCAACTAGCATAGGAGGGTAAAACAAGCATAACTTCAAAATTGTAAGCACATAGAGAGGAAACTTGATATTATTGCAATTCCTACAAGGATATATTCCTCCCTCATAATAATTTTCAGTAGAATCATGAATAAATTCAACAATATAACCAGCACCTAAAGCATTCTTTTCATGATCTACAAGCATGCAAAATTTACTACTCTCCACATAAGCAAAATTCTTCTCATGAATAATAGTGGGAGCAAACTCAACAAAATAACTATCATGTGATTGAAAATTAAGATCAAGATGAAAAGTTTCATGGTTATGATTATTCTTTAAAGCATACGTGTCATCACAATAATTATCATAGATAGGAGGCATGCTTTCATCATAATAAATTTGCTCATCAAAGCTTGGGGGACAAAAAATATCATCTTCATCAAACATAGCTTCCCCAAGCTTGTGGCTTTGCATATCATTAGCATCATGGATATTCAAGGAATTCATACTAACAACATTGCAATCATGCTCATCATTCAAATATTTAGTGCCAAACATTTTATAGATTTCTTCTTCTAGCACTTGAGTACAATTATCCTTTCCATCATACTCACGAAAGATATTAAAAAGATGAAGCGTATGAGACAATCTCAATTCCATTTTTTTGTAATTTTCTTTTATAAACTAGACTAGTGATAAAACAACAAACTAAAAGACTCGATTGCAAGATCTAAAGATATACCTTCAAGCACTAACCTCCCCGGCAACGGTGCCAGAAAATAGCTTGATGTCTACTACACAACTTTCTTCTTCTAGACGTTGTTGGGCCTCCAAGTGTAGAGGTTTGTAGGACAGTAGCAAATTTCCCTCAACTGGATGACCTAAGGTTTATCGATCCGTAGGAGGCATAGGATGAAGATGGTCTCTCTCAAGAAACCCTGCAACCAAATAACAAAGAGTCTCTTGTGTTCCCAACACACCCAATACAATGGTAAATTGTATAGGTGCACTAGTTCGGCGAAGAGATGGTGATACAAGTGGTATATGGATAGTAGATAAAGGTTTTTGTAATCTGAAATTATAAAAACAGCAAGGTAGCAAGTGGTAAGAGTGAGCGTAAACGGTATTGCAATGTGTTGAAACAAGGCCTAGGGTTCATACTTTCGCTAGTGTAAGTCCTCTCAACAATACTAACATAATTGGATCATAAAACTATCCATCAACATGCAACAAAGAGTCACTCCAAAGTCACTAATAGCGGAGAACAAACGAAGAGATTATGGTAGGGTACGAAACCACCTCAAAGTTATTCTTTCCAATCAATCCGTTGGGCTATTCCTATAAGTGTCACAAACAGCCCTAGAGTTCGTACTAGAATAACACCTTAAGATACAAATCAACCAAAACCCTAATGTCACCTAGATAATCCAATGTCACCTCAAGTACCTGTGGGTATGATTATACGATATGCATCACACAATATCAGATTCATCTATTCAACCAACACAAAGGACCTCAAAGAGTGCCCCAAAGTTCCTACCGGAGAATCACGACGAAAACGTGTGCCAACCCCTATGCATAGGTTCATGGGCGGAACCCGCAAGTTGGTCACCAAAACATACATCAAGTGGCACACGGTATCCCATTGTCACCACAGATATCCACGGCAAGACATACATCAAGTGTTCTCAAGTCTTTAAAGACTCAATCCGATAAGATAACTCCAAAGGGGGAAAGAAACATAGGATCCAACTATAATAGCAAAGCTCGCGATACATCAAGATCGTGCCAAATCAAGAACACAAGAGAGAGAGATCAAACACATAGCTACTGGTACATACCCTCAGCCCTGTGGGAGAACTACTCCCTCCTCATCATGGAGAGCGCGGGATGATGAAGATGGCCACCTGTGAGGGTTCCCCCCTCCGGCAGGGTGCCGGAACAGGGTCCCGATTGTTTTTTGGTGGCTACGGAGGCTTCTAGCAGCGGAACTCCCGATCTATGTTGCGTTCTGGAAGTTTTAGGGTATATGGAGTTATATAGGCAGAAGAAGCACGTCAGGGGAGCCACGGGGGCCCCACGAGGTAGGGGGGCATGCCCTAGGGGGGTGGGCGCGCCCCCACCCTCGTGGGCACCTCCCGTATCTTCTGACGTGGGGTCCAAGTCCATCAGGTGTGTTTCCTTCCAAAAATAACTTCTCCAGTTGATTTCGTTCCCTTTCGACTCTGTCTGATATTCCTTTTCTTCAAAACACTGAAATAGGCATAAAACAACAAATCTGGGCTGGGCCTCCGGTTAATAGGTTAGTCCCAAAAGTAATATAAAAGTGGATAATAAAGCCCAATAATGCCCAAAACAGTAGATAATATAGCATGGAGCAATCAAAAATTATAGATACGTTGGAGACGTATCATCCGTCACGGCGGGTTCGCCACACTAGTCCTAGACCCAATCATCGACGGGTTTCACCTCACTCGAGTCCTTATGGATGGCGGCAGCAGCCTGAACCTGCTTTATCAGGACACAGTGTGCAAAATGGGCATAGACCCTTCAAGGATCAAACCCACAAAGATGACCTTTAAAGGCATCATTCCAGGCGTAGAGGCCCACTGCACAGGCTCAATTACACTGGAAGTGGTCTTCGGATCCCCGGATAACTTCCGAAGCGAAGAGTTAATCTTCGACATAGTCCCGTTCCGCAGTGGTTATCATGCACTGCTCGGACGAACCGCATTCGCTAGATTCAATGCGCTACCACATTATGCATACGTCAAGCTCAAGATGCCAGGACCTCGCGGAGTTATTACTGTCAATGGAAACATAGTGCGCTCTCTCCGAACAGAGGAGCACACCGCGGCCCTCGCAGCAGAAGCGCAAAGCAGCCTCTCAAGGCAATCTACCAGTTCGGCGTTTCAAAGCCCGAACACCTTCAAGCGCACTCGGAGCAATCGGCAAATAGACCGTCTGGCGCGATTTGAGCTCGCGTAGAAATATGACGGCCACCCCAATCCCAGCCCAACGATGTTGTTCGTGCCACATGTACATCATTACGCATTAAAAATACCATGGGCACAGATGGGGAGGGGGAGGCACAACTACGACACGTCCCAAAACACGGCCTAAACCGCACCGGGGGCTTCCCGTTTGGTTATTTTTCTTTTTCTTTCAGGACTTCAATCTCTGAAAACACTGTCCGGCAGCTCTATTGCCGAACACATGATACAGGAACCAAGGAGGCCGACGACTACGGAATTCCCAGGTGGATTACAGATTTCACATAATTCCTCAGCTCGCCCTTGGAAGGGACATAGTCCTACTCTTTTGCTCATTACACTATCTGTATCACTCTGCTTTAATGCAAATTTTTAATATACAATGCATGACATTACGATTATTATCGCACTTTTGTTATATGTATACATATCTATGTGTTCATTAATGACGCCTAGCAACCGTACACTCTGGTATGGCCAATGCACCAGGGGCTTACGTACCCACAATATGGTGTAAAAAGTCCAAACACTTTCACAAGTGCGGCACCCCAAACTTATAGCATTATATGCATCAGCTCCGAATCATGTCTTTGGTCAAATGTTGGGTTTGCCCGGCTCCTATGTTTTGGTACCTTACGTTCCGCTCTATCAGCTAAGGCAGTGCTAGGAGAACTACTGCGATTGTGCCCCGGTTCTGCCGGGCCGAGCACCTCAGTAGAGAAAGCTAAAACTGACTGTCATGATAAGGCGAGAGACTGGTCGCTGTTCGGCGAGATTTTTCGAGTCCCTAAAGACTTATGCTGCTTAGGGCGAGGGGCCGGCTCCATCCGTCTTACAACGTGTATCGTGCCCCGAATTCGGCCTTCCGAATACCAGGGGCTTCGCCGAAATTTAAAATTATAGAATTCTATGGTTAAGTGAGAGTGATAAAGCATTATTAGTCCAGTTGCCTTGTTCGTTGTGCTGAGCACCTCCCTCGAAGGACCCAAACATGGGAACAAGAGTGCTCAGGTTTATCCCGAACACCCCGGCACTCGTGGCATGGGGGCAGAAGCCGAGGACTAGCCATCTCTGAGATTGGATAAACAGCCAAACAGAAGGTAATATTTTAAATTCACACAAGCGTTGCATACCGCATATGAAACAAGTTTTCATTACACAGGATAAAAAATGAGCAAGTCTCATTCAAATATTACATTTTGTGAACACTCATCCACGATAAGACGGGCGCCCGGTAGAACACCCTCGTAGTACATCTCGGGGTGGCGGTGCTCCTTGCCCTCCGGCGGCCCCTCCTTGATAAGCTTCAGGGCGTCTAGCTTGACCCACTGCGTTTTCACACGGGCGAAGGCCCGACGTGCACCTTCAATGCAGACGGATCGCTTGATGACCTCCAGCCGTGGGCAGGCATCCACCAGGCCGAAGAAGCTGTTCGGAAGGGCGTCGCCAGGCCACAACCAGACTATGAAGCCCTTCATGGCCTGATCGGCCGCCTTGTGTAGCCCGGCCATCTGCTTCAGCTGGTCGCTCATTGGCACCGGATGTTCGGCCTCAGCATACTGAGACCAGAACAGCTTCTCCGTCGAGCTTCCATCCTCGGCCTGGTAGAATAGTGCGGCATCGGACACACTGCGGGGCAAATCTGCGAATGCTCCTGAAGAGCTCCGGATTCGGGTAAGTAATATGTAATTCACCCTTGCATGCTTGCTTTGCATGTAGAAAGCCTTACCCGACGCTATGTTCTTCATCGCGTCGATCTCCTGAAGGGCCTTCTGGGCCTCGGCCTTGGCACTCTTCACGCTCTCATGAGCCGCGGCAAGCTCAGACTCTCTTGTCTTCAAGTCAAGCTGCAACGCCTCATGCTTTGTCATGAGAGCTTGGAGCTCTTGCTGCACCACGCCCACTCGAGCCTCGTTTCTCTCTCGCTCAGTGCGCTCCTGGGCCGCCTTTTCTTCGGCCTGGGACAGCGCTTTCTTCAGGGTCACCACCTCGGTCGTGGCCCCTGGCAAACATACAATGATCCTGTCATTTAGCAATCGCGTCCTTTTTTCTCATCTACAGACAGGGTATTACTTACCCTTGTTATCCTCGAGCTGCCTCTTAGAAAGGCCGAGCTCTTTCTGGGACCCCTCGAGGGCCTCCTTCAGCACGGCGACCTCCGCAGTTAGTGCGGCGGACGCCAGCAGCGAAGCCTGCATATGCATATTGACATACTTATATTAGACTCCTGCGATATTATTTGATCCTCTGTTCGGCTTTTCTTTGTGAACACCGAACACAGCATCAGGGGCTACTGTCTATGTGGTAACACTTCTACTACATTTTAAAATACTTACCTCGAAGCCTATTAGAAGGCTAGTATAGGCTTCAGTCAATCTGCTCTTCACGGACTGAACCTTCCGGATCACCGCACTCATGATAGTGCGGTGCTCCTCCTCGATGGAAGCGCTGCGAAGTGCTTCCAACATAGTGTCCGGCGCCTCTGGGTGGACAGAGGTCACCGGCATTGATGTCTCACCCTCCTTAGAAGGGGACCGCCTGCCCGAGCTCAGATCCGTTGGAGGGTCCGGCGCGGTGTTCGGCTGAGCGCCGAACTCGGAGCTTCCGGGGACCCCGTCCCCTCGGCTCCCGGAGTCCGGAAGGTCGCCTTGAGGCGCCTCCAGGACTGTCCCCCCCCCCCCCCCCCGATCCGGTGCCTCGTGAGACAGCACCTCGGTGTCGTCGACCGGATGAGGGGAGGTGGCCGTCAGGACTGGATCGTTATCCATGTCTGACGCGCCTAGGGAGCCGTCCGAGGATACCTCGATATTGGCTCGGGGCGGCCTGCACAATTGAGTTTGGCGTTAGGTAAAGCAATGTGACAAAGGAATCCTATGGGTTACTTTGGTATCCGAATACTTACGATCTCCCCTGGGGCTTGCCCCTGGGCAACCACTCGTCTTCACTTTTGTCGGCGGCGGTGGAGCTGTCCGGAAGGAGCGTCCTTCCCTTCTTGGACCCTTCGGCCTCCCCAGTCGGTGGGGGAGCCTCCTCTTCCTCTTCCTCGTCTTCGGGGGAAGAGTGCACCGCAGAGTCATCGAACAGTGAGTCCGACGACGCCTGGCATCGGGAACTCTTTCGAGCTCCCTTGGCCTTCTTGGTCTTCTCCGGCACCTTATAAGCGGCCGGAGTCAGCATCTTCGTCAGAAGAGCGTCTGCGGGGCCTTTGGGCAAGGGAGCCGGACAGTCGATCTGTCCGGCCATCTTCTGTCAGTCCTGTCAAAATTACTGGAGTTTAGATCCCGCACAGAGCCAATATATATATATATATATATATATATATATATATATATATAGGACAAATGTTTCCTACAAGCAGTGGTAGTTACCACCACTTGCGTTTTGTATGTTGTATATAGTATTTATCGAAACCGAGAGTATGTACGTGTAGTATGTAGTATATAACAATGATTAGGTAGTATATATACTAATTTTTAGGTAGTATGTACCATGTTTTGAGTATGCTCTTTTTTACGTACAAATATATACGTATTTCATAAATATAACAAAAACTATGGGCTCATATGCAATTTTTTCATGTAACTTGCTTTGAAAAATCTTAAATATAATATATGAACATATGTAAAAAAATAAAATAGTATATATAATACCACAGGGTAGTATATTAGATATGTGGGGTAACTACCACCGGGTGGTAGGATGGATTTTCCCTATATATATATATATATATATATATATATATATATATATATAACAAATATCATGTAAGAGGTAAAACAACTTACCGCACTAGTGTGGCGCTTCGCGCTAAATCCGCGATCCTTAGTAATGGGGGGAGGGACCGCGACGCCCTTGAACAGCACCCTCTAGGCATCTTCATGAGTCGTGTCAAAGAGCCTGTTCAGAGTTCGGTGTTGCACCGGATTGAACTCCCACAAGGTAAACTCCCGTTGTTGGCACGGGAGTATCCGGCGAACGAGCATAACATGGACTATGTTGACAAGCTTGAGATTCTTATCCACCATGTTCTGAATACATGACTGGAGTCCGGTCAGCTCTTTTGAATTACCCTAGGACAGGCCATTCTCTTTCCAAGAGGTGAGCCGCATGGGGATGCCAGATCGGAACTTGGGGGCCGCTACCCATGCGGGGTCGCGCGGCTCGGTGATATAGAACCACCCCGATTGCCACCCCTTTATGGTGTCCATGAAGGTGCCCTCAAGCCATGTGATGTTGGGAATCTTGCCCACCATGGCGCCTCCGCACTCCGCCTGGCGGCTGCTCACTACCTTCGGCTTGACATTGAAGGTCTTCAGCCATAAGCCGAAGTGGGGCTTGATGCGGAGGAAGGCCTCACACACAATGATAAACGCCTAGATGTTGAGGATGAAGTTCGGGGCCAGATCATGGAAATCCAGGCTGTAATAAAACATGAGCCCCCGGACGAAGGGATGGAGAGGAAATACCAGTCCGCGGAGGAAATGAGTGAGGAATACCCCCCTCTCATGGGGCTCGGGGGTGGGGATGAGCTGTCCCTCATCTGGGAGCCGGTGCGCGATGTCGTCATGCAGGTATCCGGCTCTCCTCAGTTTCTTGACGTCTCCCTCCGTGACGGAGGAGACCATCCACTTGCCTCCCGCTCCGGACATGGTTGGAGAAGGCTGAGGTGGAAGTGAGAGCTTGGGCGCTAGAGCTCGAGTATGCGGGAGCGGATGAGCAGAGGAGGAAGAAGGCGTGGATAGAAAGGTGAATCCTTATCCCTTTATATGGGCGGACAAAATTAAACGTCCCCACTTGCCTAGTAAAACTCGCTTATCCCCCAAGCGCCGCAATTGATGGCGCGGTTGGGTTACCCACGCCCGTATTGATGAGAATCCCATAATAGGGGGACACGATCTCTGCTTTGACAAGACGTGTCGAAAAACTGCCTCGCGTTATGTGCGGGGCTGGTTAAAAGAAACGGTTCGAATAATCACCGGGCCATGACGTAACGTCATGTTGCCAAAGCAAGCTAGCGGATTAGATCTGCGAAAGCATTATTCTCTCTATGGTGGAATGTGGAACTTATTTTGCAGGGTCAGACACTATCCTCGTATTCAAATTCTTCTGTGATGTATTCCGAGAAGGAACCCGCCTTGCAATGCCAAAGACAACTGCGCGTCGTACTCATCATCATTGAAGCCTGGTTCAGGGGCTACTGAGGGAGTCCTGTACTAGGGGGTCTCCGGATAGCCGGACTATCTACATTGGCCGGACTGTTAGACTATGAAGATACAAGATTGAAGACTTCGTCTCGTGTCCGGATGGGACTCTACTTGGCGTGGAAGGCAAGCTAGGCAATACGTATATGGATATCTCCTCCTTTGTAACCGACCTTGTGTAACCCTAACCCTCTCCAGTGTCTATATAAACCGAAGAGTTTTAGTCCATAGGACAACAATCACAACATACAATCATACCGTAGGCTAGCTTCTAGGGTTTAGCCTCTCTGATCTCGTGGTATATCTACTCTTGTAACACCCATATCATCAATATCAATCGAGCAGGACATAGGGTTTTACCTCCATCAAGAGGGCCCGAACCTGGGTAAAACTTCGTGTCCCTTGCCTCCTGTTACCATCCGGCCTAGACGCACAGTTCGGGACCCCCTACCCGAGATCCGCCGGTTTTGACACCGACAGTAGCAATGGGAAAGAAGTAGCTAAATCGATTAATGACTTGCTAGACTTAGAGGCTGAGAGGGCCATGGAGATGATTCACAATATTGCCGTGGTAAAACCTGTGAACGATTCAGACATTAATGCGCTAGGGGTTAGAGCACTAGATTGCCTTTGTGAGGTTCTAGTACCCTCCTCTGTGTTATAGGAGGAGGATGCAGATACGGTTTCAAAGGGGTATACGGCTCCCCCGCAACCATATTTGAGCGTGCAGACTGATCTTGGTTATATGGACCGAGTAGCTGGATAGGATAAGCCAAAACAAACTTGGAAGAGGAAGGTATATCCTGCATCCGTTGTGCGTAGAAGCGCGAGAATTCGGACCGCAAACAAATTTTCATGATGAAATATGAAAGGAATCTTTTGGAATAGCAGAGGTCTGGCAGACTTGGCTAAAAGAAGGTTCCTACACTACAAAAAAAATACACTTTCGTGATGATACGTGTTTGTCATAGTAGGTCGCGTTTTGTGTCATGCATGTACATCCATGATGATTTTATGACAGAATCAAGATAGTCATACATGTGCTATCGTAGAAGTGTTCCATGACATTACCAAAATTATCATCACGGAAGTGTCCACTTCCATGATGATAAATAGCGCGTCATAGAAGTGCTTTCGTCAAGGGTGACCGACACGTGGTATCCACCGTAACGGAACGCCGTTAAGCTATCGGGTCGGGTTTTGGATCCGATAACCCGTTAACAGCCCCGACCAATGGGGATTTTCCATGTGTAAAATCATCATTGGCTGGAGGAGACACGTGTCAGGTCCGTGTTGGCATAGGTGTCACTCATCCAATTGGCGAGACACGCCTATGATATGTTGACACGTGGACCGGCCCATAATGTTTAAATGGGCTGGCCCAACTGAAGGCCCACAAGATTTTGCGGACCATAATGGGCCAGCCCAGCTAAAGGCCCACGAGATTTTGCGGACCATAATGGGCTGGCCCAGCTAAAGGCCCACAAGATTTTGCGGGCCATAATGGGCCGACCCAGGTAAAGGCCCGCAAGATTTTTGTGTGCCATAATGGGCTGGCCCAGGTAAAGGCCCACAAGATTCTTGCGGATCATAATGGGCCGGCCTAGCTAAAGTCCCACGAGATTTCGGCAACATTAATGGGCCGACCCAGCTGTAGGCCCACAAGATTTTGAGGACCCTAGTAGGCCGGCCCATTAACTAGCTACCATGTTTTGGGCCAAATGCCGGCCCATATTTGATCCGGTCCATTAATGGCCTGCCACGCTTCGGGCCTAATAGTGGCCCATATGAGATCCGGCCCGTTAAAAGCATACCACATTCTGGGCCAAATTACGGCCCAGATCAGGTCCGGCCCTTTAAGAGGCTTTGGGCTCAATTATGGCGCATATCAGATTCGGCACGTCAACTGGACACTATGCTTTTGGGCCCACTTGCTAAAGGCCCACTTAGTAATTCAGCCTGATATTAGTTTTGGCTTGTCAAGGGCCCGTTTAACATTTCGGCCCTATATTAATTTCGGCCTGTTAAAAGCCCGTCATATAGTTGGGCCTAACTACGGCCCGGTTTGCATCCGGCCGGCTCGCAGCCGATATCTGATTGGGCCAAACAAGGACCGAGAGAATTTTGGCGTGTTAAAAGCCCGTGATTTGATTCGCACAATCATGGGCCGGGGTTCATTTCGGGCTGCTGCCGGCCCGTGAGCTGCTCGGCACGTTTCAGGCCCAACCTACATCGTGATTGCATGACGGCCCGATTATGTACCGTAATTTTACGGTTTGGCCGGTTTACTGTGAAGACAGGATATATATACAGTAAAATAACTGAAGCATCATGAATAAGAAAAAACCTAGACTATACAATAAAGAGATTACAACATATTACATCCACTGGGCATCAAAGTTCGCCACTATAATAATAAAGCACAAGCAGACAACATATTACATACACTGGGCATCAAAGATCGATATAAACACGCCGACAAAATAATATACAAAACCGATAGCACTTCAATAGAGTTCAAGAAAGGTTAGCCCTGCTGGGGAGCTGCAACGCAAGCAGCTGAGCAAGATGATGAGATTGCGCTTGTTCAACACTTATATCTTCCTCACTTTGAAAGATAAACAAGCAGACAGATGACAGGTTTTGCACATAAAAGTATCCATGCTGACAATTCATCACATTTCTTACTAACAAATAAAGTGACACAGTTTAAAATTGCATTAACACAATATGGTATTGTTCAGGTCAAGACATGGCAGGAAATGACATTGTGAAGGAGTTGGCAGCTTCACGACACCACTGGATTACAGATCAAGAACTTATAAGTATCAATGGTTAGTGTGCTGTCAATTTATACCATTTCAGATTGGCAAATAAAGAGACGGTTTAAATAATAGTAGAATGATATGACATTATTCATAGTTAAGACATTGCAGAATATGACATTGTGCTGTAGTGGGTAGGTTCACCACACCACTAGATTACGGATGAAGAATAGAAGCATACATGCAGTGCAAAAGAAGATCACTTGCTCTGTATAGTTTAATTTACATGGTATGAAGAAGGAACTTGGTTGTACAACTAGAAACTTAAATTGAGAAAGGACAAACTTTTGTTTATGAACTACATAATAAACTTTAAACAAGCAATTTGATGCAAACACCAAAAATAAACAGTTGTTGCAGTCATGCCTAACCAAATATATACAACAAAGTTTGAAGGCTTGAGATGGACAAACTTACATTATTGGTGAAGACAGGTTCTATAAAGGCCTTGTCCATGCTGATGGGGGGGGGCAATTCAAGAAGTTTACCACAAAATCTTCTTCAAAAGCATTGCATTTATTCTACATTTTGTTAAGAGTAAATATAGATGTGATAATATACGAAAAAATGGAGAATATTTAAGATAAGATGAAGAGTGATGCTACATAACCAAGTAGCTATAAATGTAAGTGCAGCGATACAGGCAAAAGGTACAGCCAAGAGCAATGCACAGCTAAACTTCTTCAGTACCAACCTTATGGTAAGAGTAAATATAGATCTGATGTGTAGAAATTGGAGGGCAAAGGAAAATAAGCTGGAGAGTGATGGTACATGAACAACTACCTGTCATTATAAGTACACTGATAAAGGATAGCATGTACTTACAAGAACAATGCAGAGCTAAAAAACATTGGCATTGGATATATTCTACACTAATGTAACCATTCATACAAATCAGATAATTTGGAGAGAACAATTGATAAGCAAGCTATCATGCATACTTCTGTCACATAATGAACCAGGTATGTATGCAAGTACAGTGATACAGGACAACTGGTATTAACAAGAGCAAAGCAGTGGGCAGCATATTTGTGATATCCTGTCATTCTTGTCAAATCGGAATTCTTCTTCGAGCAGATTTCCTGCAAAAAAGATCCATAAGGCACATGCGGAAAAGTAGAAGTTCAAATTGTCATGTAATTTCATAGACAATACCTCATCCTTGGAACGAGACCAGTGCATAACAAGGTTTTTCCATTCAATGTCTTCTAAATTTAGCACAGGAGACTTCACCAGAAATCCGTTTATAGACTTGCCATCAAAGTGTGATTTCCTCAGGTAACACTGATACTACTGTAATGCTTCCTTGAAAAGCACAAGCAAGCTTTGCTCGTCATGACTATCCAGATTGACCCTCGCCTAGTTACAACAATGTAATATAAATCATTGATGTGTTCAATCAGCAGAAAACAGGAAAATAATAACCATGAATAATAGCACTTACACGTAAGTTGGACAGGAAGATGTGAAAATGGTGTTTGTCTTCACAATAATCTTCCCATGATGGATATATGCACGTAGTCCCTAACAACATTGAAAGCATTGTCTTTTAAACTAGGAATAAATGGAATGGGGTTCCAATCTGCAGGAATTGGCCGTCTCTGCAGTTGGTATAGGTCTTCGGCCGGTGGACTTGCTGTACTTTTTACTGGAGTGAGATTTTTCTATGGTACAACTGATGCTATGGCAAATGAAATCGGTACACCTTTTGCTGGAGTGCAGGTCCTGTGTGGTGGGGCTAGTGGTGTGGCCAGTGAAGTATGGGTACAATCTGCTGGAGTCGGTCCTACGTTTTGTGTCACTGGTTGTACAGCCAATATAAGTGGGGTGCTGTCTGATTTCTCCGGCACCACCACGTTTTTCAAGGACTTTGCTGGTGCTCCTTTAGGTTCAGCAATCACCCTCTTCCTTTTTGATGTCTGATGCACAAGAACAGCATTTGAGTGGAAAAACATGGTATGATGACAGATGGAATATGTATTGATAATGGATGGGCATGGCATCGCGACATATATGATGAGTAAACTAAGCAGATGGCGGTGCAACAAAGTAGAAGAAATGCAAGTCAACATATGCAAGATACTCGCAATCAATAAAATATTGCCAAATTAGAACATGCACCTTGATGGGTGAACAGGACAGGCCATCTGCCTTTGACTCCTCAAGGTTAGAATAGTCATTAGGATCATATTCTGAACAAGAATCAACAGGTGGGGAGCGTATGAGTTTCATTGCATCCAGAATGGCACTCAATGCCTTGGTGCCAATTTTGTAAGTCATTGCAGTGTTTAGATTCAAGAGTGGACTGCTGCTAGTGCGACACAAAGCAGCTACACAGATCATAGTGTAGATTTAACGGGAAAACCTTAAGCATCAGAGTAAAATCAGCAAAGTGGAACTTGCTGGAATATATGTGCTAGTATTGCCGATACGGCTAGAAAGGCTTCGGATAACAGCTCTCTTCCAGTGAAGGTGCGGTACTGTTAATATCAGTGTAACTCTCAAAGGTGATACAGCTCCCCGCATTTCCTTCCTATTCTTATAGGATTCAAGTGGGCAAGCCACTACAAATCCTATTCTATGTTTACAAGATCCTACGAATCAAAGAGGCTCAAAGTGTCCATCACAACCGACCGTATAGACCTCTACACTGCAAATGTCCCTGCTCATCTTCAGTACAAGGAACATACTGTACTACTATCATACTCCCTCTGTTCCAAAATATAAGTCTTGGTAGAGATTTCCACTATGGATCACATATAGATGTATCCAGATACATTTTAGAGTGTAGATTCACTCATTTTGCTCCATATGTAGTTCATGGCGGAATCTATACAAAGACTTGTATTTAGGAACGGAGAGAGTACATATTAAAGAAGAACGGAAGAGGAACATGGTAAAGAAGAGCAAGCAGATTTTGGATAATAAAATGTTGGTTGCGCAGTGCCCACACATGATGAACCAGAGCGCATTAAGAATGCAACTCCCAGCTATCTCTCGACCATTTCAGGCGGTTGGATGAAGATCCTACGTCTCCTAACCCTTCTTCTTCCTCGTCTCTGATTCTTCCCATACAAAACACCGCACGGGCCGCCGGCCGGACCACCGGCCCCCACCGCCTGTGTTCCACCCCCGTCCCCATCCCAACCCCCACCCGCGTCGAGTTTTCTTCGTTCGACGAGGCCCCACAACCACCCGAGCCCCTTCGCTCGCACCGGCGAACTCCGGCGAGCTCTGAAAAATCGACTGACCCAATTTTGAAATTTAGTCTACTGTGATTTAAGTAGTGTGAAATATAAAAGGGGAAAACCATAAGCATTGGGAGTATAGTGTTGAGCATGCCATGGCGGATCTGAAGGTGCAAACCGGACAAAGGCAACTTCGCAACCAAGACAAGAAATCAGAGTAAAGCAGTGGCGATCTATTTTCTTGCTGCGATAAATAAGTTGAGCAGATAAGAAAGAGTACCGCCTCTGGCGCGGCGCCGTGTACGCATCTGCTGAGAATTTGACGGTGCTGCGGTAGCGATGGCTGTCGGCAGCGTGGAAGTAGATCTAGGAGGGTAGACAGTGGTGGCAGGGCTTCGTGGACGAGACGGTCGTAGGAGCGTGATGTCTACTACACAACCTTCTTCTTGTAGACGTTGTTGGGCCTCCAAGTGCAGAGGTTTGTAGGACAGTAGAAAATTTCCCTCAAGTGGATGACCTAAGGTTTATCAATCCATAGGTGGCGTAGGATGAAGATGGTCTATGTCGGTGTCAAAACCGGCGGATCTCGGGTAGGGGGTCCCGAACTGTGCGTCTAGGCCGGATGGTAACAAGAGGCAGGGAACACGATGTTTTACCCAGGTTCGGACCCTCTCGGTGGAGGTAAAACCCTACGTCCTGCTTGATTAATATTGATGATATGGGTAGTACAAGAGCAGATCTACCACGAGATCAAGGAGGCTAAACCCTAGAAGCTAGCCTACGGTCTGATTGTTGTATATGGAGTTGATATCCTACGGACTACAACCCTCCAGTTTATATAGACACCGGATAGGGTTAGGGTTACATAGAGTCGGTTACAATGGTAGGAGATCTTGAATATCCGCATCGCCAAGCTTGCCTTCCACGCCAAGGAAAGTCCCATCCGGACACGGGATGAAGTCTTCAATCTTGTATCTTCATAGTCCAGGAGTCCGGCTGAAGGTATAGTCCGGTTACCCGAACACCCCCTAATCCAGGACTCCCTCAGTAGCCCCTGAACCAGGCTTCAATGACGACGAGTCCGGCGCGCAAATTGTCTTCGGCATTGCAAGGCGGGTTCCTCCTCCAAGTCCTTCATAGAAGATTGTAAACACCAAGAGTAGTGTCCGGCTCTGCAAAATAAGCTTCCACATATTGCCATAGAGAGAATAATATTAACACAAATCAAATCTACTGACGTATTCCGCAGTGCGTCATCACACTACAGCCAAGTCCTTTACTCGAATCGTTTTCACTTTTCCCCCTCAGCGTGTTTTGCGAGGCGGTTTACTTGGCACGCCTTGTCAAAGCAGAGATCGTGTACCCCCCTTTTATGGGATTCTCATCAATACGGACATGGGTAACCCAACCGCGCCACTTATCACGGCGCTTGGAGGCAAGCGAGTTTTACTAGGCAGGTGGGGACGCACAACCGCATCCGCCCATATAAGGGGACAAGGATCCACCTTTTAACCTACGCCTTCTTCCTCCTTTGCCTAGCTATCTCCTGCGCACCCAAGCTCTAGCGCCCGAGCCCGCACTTCCCACCTCAACCTTCTCCAGCAATGTCCGGAGCGGGAGGCAAGTGGATGGTCTCCTCCACCACGGAGGGCCAAGTCGAGAAGCTAAGGAAGGCTGGATACCTGTCCAAGGACATCGCGCACCGGCTTCCCGAAAAGGGGCAGCTTCTCCCCACCCCAAGGCCCCATGAGAGGGTAGTATTTATCCCCTACTTCCTCCACGGACTGGGTTTTCCACTCCACCCATTTGTCCGGGGGCTCATGTTCTACTATGGCCTGGATTTCCACGATCTGGCCCCGAACTTCATCCTCAACATCTCGGCGTTTATCATCGTGTGCGAGGCTTTTCTCCGTGTCCGCCCTCATTTCGGCCTCTGGCTCAAGACCTTCAACGTCAAGCCCAAGGTGGTGCGCGGCAGCCAGGCGGAGTGCGGAGGCGCCATGGCGGGCAAGATGGCCAACGTCCTATGGTTCGAGGGATCTTTCGTGGAGACCCTAAAGGGATGGCAATCCGGGTGGTTTTATATCACCGAGCCGCGCGATCCGAAATGGACCGCAGCCCCCGAGTTCCGATCCGGACCCCCCACATGGCTTATGTCCTGGAAAGAGACGGGCCTGTCGTGGGGCGACGAAAAAGAGGTGACCGGATTGCAAACATGCATCCAGTCCCTGGTGAACAAGCCAGTCCGGCTTGTTAATGTAATCCAGGTTATGCTCGTCCGCCTGATCCTCCTGTGAGAACAACGGGATTTTAATCTGTGGGAGTTCGACCCGGCGCAGCATCAAACCCTCAGCAGGCTCTTTGACACGACGTACGAAGATGCCTGGAAGATGCTATTCAAGGGCGCCGAGGCTCCCGCATCCGCTTCCGAGGACCGCGGATACAGCTCGCAGCGTCACGCTAGCGAGGTAAGCCATCGACACCTTTTACAGGATGTTAAGATTTTTTTCATAGTTTTCACTCTATGCGGGATCTAAACTCCCTTACCTTTGACAGGCTTGGCGGGCGATATCCAGACCGATTAACTGTCCGGCTCCGCTGCCCGAAGACCCAGCCCCAGCTCTACTAGTGAAGCTGCTGGTTCCGGCGCCTTATGTGGTGCCGGAGAAGAAGGCCAAGAAGAAGAAGACCACGGGGACTCGAAGGAGTGCCCGCAACGTGGTGGTGTTGGACTCGTCATCTGACGAGTCCGAGACACCCTCCTCCCGCGAAAACGAGGAGGAGGAAGAAGAAAACTCTCCCCCCCCAGTGGAGGGAGGAGAGAAGAGGAAGGCCGCCCCAACGGGGGAGGCCGAGGGGTCTAGGAAAAGGAAGACCCCTCCGCCGGACTACGCCCCCAACACCGAAGAGGGCAAAGAGGAGTGGCCAAATAGGGCCAAGCGTCCGGCGAAATCGTAAGTTCGGATATCAGAGTAACTCATGATGTTCCTTTGTTGCACAGCTTTCCCTAATGTCGAATGTAATTATGCAGTCCGCCCCGGGCCGAATTCGACGAATCGTCGGGCGGCTCCCTGGACTCATCGGACGTGAACTCAGTTCCGCCCGCTGTCTCCCCCCGCACTGCAGACGACGCCGAAGTGGCGTCGCGACAAGCTCCGGGGCAGGAGGAGGTGGTCCCGGAGGAGCCGCAAGGCAACCTCCCGGACTCCAGGAGTGAAGGGGATAAGGCTCCCCAGGGCTCCAAGTCCGGCTTTGTGCCGGACACCGCGCCGGAATCTCCAAGTTCCGGACCGCGGTAGGCGAACTCCTTCCAAGAGGAGCAAGCCTTCTGAGCCGGCGGCCTCCGTCCAACCGGAGGTGCCGGACAATCTGCTGGAGGTGCTTGACGACGCCTCCATCGACGAGGGGCACCGTACTATTATGAGTACGGTGATCCAGAAGGTTCAGTCCGCCAAGAGCGGACTGACTGAAGCTTGCGCTAGCCTTCTAACAGGCTTCGAGGTAAGTAAAAATATGTAAAAATATTACCGCATAGACAGTAGCCCCTGATGCTCTGTTTGGCGTTCGGAAAGAAAAGCCGAATAGAGGATCTATTAAATTTCGCAGGAGTCTAAAAAAAGAGTCAATATGCGTATGCAGGCTTCGCTGCTATCCACCGCCGCACTGACTGCGGAGGTGGGTGTCCTGAAGCAGGACCTCGAGCGGACCGAGCAAGAGCTCGGCCTTGCCAAGCGGCGGCTCGAGGAGAAGAAGGTAAGAAATACCTTACAGAAAAAGTGCCTATAAAAAGGCTTGATTGCAAAAAGAGTAACAGGATTGTACTGCTTATTGTAGGGGCCACGACTGAGGTGGCGACCCTTAAGCAGGCGCTGTCTGAGGCCGAAAAGAAAACGGCCGCGGAGCGCACCGAGCGAGACAGACTTGGGGCTCAGGTCGGCGAGGTGCAGCAAGAGCTTCAGGCTCTCATGAAAAAACATGAGAGTTTGGAGCTGGAGTCGAAGGCGCAAGCATCCGAGCTTGCGACGGCCCTAGAGGCTGCCAAGTCTGCCAAGGCCGAAGCCCAAAAGGCCCTCCAAGAGTTGGAGGAGATGAGGAAGATAGCAGCGGGTAAGGCATTCTTTATGCAAAGCAGAAATATAAAAGTGAACTACTTGTTACTTACCCGAATCCGGAGCTCTCCAGGGGCATTCGCAGATCTTCCCCGCAGCGTATCCGACGCTGCCGCATTCTACCGAGCTGAAGAGGGTAGCTCGACGGAGAAGGTGTTCTGGTCTCAGTATTCTGAGGCCGGACACCCTGTGCCCTTGAGCGACCAGCTGAAACAGCTGGTCGAGCTCCACAAGGCGGCCGAACAGGCCATGAAGGGCTTCATAGTTCGGCTGTGGCCCGGAGAGGCCCTGCCTGGGAGCTATTTCGGGCTGGTGCGGCGGCTGGTGGAGGCCTGTCCGAGGCTCGAGGTCATCAAGCGCTCCGTCTGCATCGAAGGTGCCCGTCGGGCCCTTGCCCGTGCAAAGGTGCACTGGGGTAAGCTGGACGGTGAGAAGCTTGTGAAGGACGGGCCGCCGCCGGGGAAGGAGCATCGCAAGCCCGAGAACTACTACAAGGATGTTCTTGCAGGTGCCCGCCTTGTGGCGGATGAATGTACCAAGGATGTGATTTTTGAATGAACTCGCTCGTGTTTATCCTGTGCGCTGAAAACTTGTTCATATGCGCTAAGCAATGCTTATTGAATTTAAAATATTACTTTCTGTGCGGCCGTTTATCAAAAATTGAGAGATGGCCAGTCGTCGGCTTCTGCCCCCATGCCACTAGTGCTGGGGTGTTCGGGATAAACCTGAGCGCTCTTTTTCCCATAGTTGGGTCCTTCGAGGGAGGCGCTCAGCACAACGAACCAGGCAATCGGACTATAATGCTTGAACACTCTCACTTAGCCATAGAACTCTATAATTTTAAATTTCGGCGAAGCCCCTAGTTCGGAAGACCGAGTTCGGGGCGCTATCCACGCCTTGGCCGGACAAAGCCAGCTCCTCGCTCGAAGCGGCATAAGCCTTTAGGGACTCGAAAAACCTCTCGAACAGCGACCGGTCTCTCGCCACATCATGACAGTCAGTTTTAGCTTTCTCCACTGAGGTGCTTAACCCAGCTGAACCGGGGCACAATCGCAGTGGTTCTCCTAGTGCTACCTTAGCCGATATAGCGGAACGTAAGGCACCAAAACATAGGAGCCGGGCAAACCCAACTATTGACCCAAATCATGATTCGGAGCCGATGCATATAGTGCTATAAGTTCGGGGTGCCGCACTTGTGAAAGTGTACGGACTTCTCACACCATTATGAGGGGTACTGAAGCCCCTGGCGTGTTTGCCGTACCATGGTGTACGGGTGCAATCATGTCATTTAATAAACATATATGTGAAAAGAAGATAATGCAAAAAATAGACAAGAAGCTATGCATTGTTTATAGAGAGGCTATTTATCAAAGCCGAACGATACAAATAGTGCGGTAAGCAAAAGATATTGGACTATTTAGTATGTCCTGACCAGGGGCAGGCCGCGGAATTGTATTTAAAACAGGTATACCGCTCGTAACAGAGACCACCTGGGAGTTCCATAATGCGGCATGGCTTGTCTGCCTCCCTGGATCTTGCATCGTTTGTGCGGCAGTCGAATTGCCGAACAGGTCATCCAAAGTATGGAGTCCTGAAAGTAAGAAAAAATTAAAAAAAGAATCCGGCAGCCCCTAGTACGTTTTAAGCCGTATTTTGGGCGTGCCGTTATTGTGCCCCTTCCCCTGTGCCCATGGTATTTCAAGGGCGTAGTTATGTACGCGAGGTACTGGTTTCGCTATGTCGCGAGAGCTGGGGTTGGGGCCGCATTGCTACGCTTGCTCAGAGTGTGCCAGGCGGTCCTGCTGTGGGTTACTCCGGGCGCGCTTGGCAGTGTCTGGCTTTTTAATGGCCGGACTGGAGAATTGCCTGAGAAGGCTACTTTGTACTTCCGCTGCGAGAGCCGCCGTGTGCTCCTCCGTACGGAGGGAGCGTTCGGTGTTTCCGTTGACCGTGATTACTCCTCGAGGGCCTGGCATCTTGAGCTTGAGATATGCGTAGTGCGGCACCGCATTGAACTTTGCGAATGCGGTTCGTCCGAGCAGGGCGTGATAGCCACTGCGAAACGGGACTATATCGAAGATTAACTCTTCGCTTCGGAAATTGTCCGGGGATCCGAAGACCACGTCAAGTGTTACTGAGCCTGTACAGTTGGCTTCTACACCTGGTATAACGCCTTTAAAGGTCGTTCTTGTGGGCTTAATCCTTGAGGGATCTATGCCCATTTTCCGCACTGTATCCTGATAAAGCAGGTTCAGGCTACTGCCGCCGTCCATGAGGACTCTTGTGAGATGAAATCCGTCGATGATTGGGTCGAGAACCAATGCGGCGAAGCCGCCATGACGGATGCTAGTGGGATGGTCCCTTCGATCAAAAGTGATCGGGCAGGAGGACCATGGGTTGAACTTTGGGGCGACTGGCTCCATCGCGTATACGTCCCGTAGCGCACGCTTCCGCTCCCGCTTGGGAATGTGGGTTGCGTATATCATGTTCACCGTCCGCACTTGTGGGGGAAAGCCCTTCTGTCCATTGTTGTTCGGCGGCTTGGGCTCCTCGTCGTCGCTGTGCAGCCCCTTGTCTCTGTTTTCGGCCCTTAACTTGCCTGCCTGCTTGAACACCCAACAATCCCTGTTAGTGTGATTGGCTGGCCTTTCGGGGGTGCCATGTATCTGGCACAAGCGATCGAGTATTCGGTCCAAACTGGACGGGCCCTGAGTATTCTTTTTGAATGGCTTTTTCCGCTGACCGGATTTATAGCCTTTGAATCCGGCATTGACTGCCGTGTCTTCATTGCTGTCGCTGCTAACGCGGCGTTTTTGCTTATTCCGACGTGTCCTGCCACTTTTGTCCTTGGTATCCGAATTACCAGGGTTCTTTGATAAGTTGTTACTGCGAGCTAGCCAGCTGTCTTCTCCCGCGCAAAAGCGGGTCATGAGTGTCGTGAGGGCTGCCATAGATTTCGGCTTTTCCTGTCCCAGGTGCCGGGCAAGCCACTCGTCGCGGATGTTATGCTTGAAGGCTGCTAGGGCCTCTGCGTCCGGACAGTCGACTATCTGGTTTTTCTTTGTTAGGAACCGTGTCCAGAATTGTCTGGCCGATTCCTCTGGCTGCTGAATTATGTGGCTTAAGTCGTCGGCATCCGGTGGTCGCACGTAAGTGCCCTGGAAGTTGTCGAGGAATGCGGCTTCCAGGTCCTCCCAAGAACCGATTGAGTCTGCTGGCAAGCTGTTAAGCCAATGCCGGGCCGGTCCTTTAAGTTTGAGCGGGAGGTATTTGATGGCGTGTAGATCATCGCCGCGTGCCATGTGGATGTGAAGGAGATAATCCTCGATCCATACCGCCGGATCTGTTGTGCCATCGTATGATTCGATGTTTACGGGTTTGAAACCCTCTGGGATTTTATGATCCATTACTTCATTCGTGAAGCATAGCGGGTGTGCGGCGCCTCTGTACTGGGCTATATCACGACGCAGCTCGGAAGAGCTATGTCTGTTGTGTTCGGCCCGGCCGGATTTGTTGTATCCGGAGTGAAGATCATTGTCACATGCCGTAGGGCGCCTGCGCGATCCGTAGATCGATCTTGTTTGTCTTGCCTTATCCTCCAGTATGTCTCGCAGGTCTGGCGCATTTTCCCGTGCCTTAGTTGAGCGGCGTCGGGGCATGGCTTGGGTGGAGGGCCGAGAGGCCTCTCTGTCGCGGCCGCGAGGTGGCCGGTCTGCCATGTCATGCGCTGGTGATGTAGGTGCTTCCTCCTCTGATCGGGGTAGCGGCCTGCGCTTTGGGTAACTCTTGGAGGGGCGTTCGAGTTCATACTCTTCGGCCGCAAGGACTTCAGTCCATCTGTCAGCTAGCAAATCTTGGGCAGCTCTAAGCTGTTGCTGCTTTTTCTTGAGGCTGCTTGCCGTGGCTAAAAGCCTGCGTTTAAAACGCTCTTGTTCGGCGGGGTCTGATGGTATGACGAATTCGTCGTCATCGAGGCTTGCCTCGTCTTCGGAGGGAGGCGTATAGTTATCATCCTCGACCTCTCGGTCTGCCGCTCTCTCATGAGGGCTGGCTTCTCCATCTTCCTGTGCCGAATCTTGCTGAGGTGGGTGTTCTTCGGCGCTATCCGGGGTAGTATTATCTCCCGTGCCGGAATCACCGTTTTTGCTTTGGCGGGATTTAGAGCGGCGCCGCTGACGCCGGCGCTTTGGCTGTTTCTTGGGGGCGTCATCCCCCACTGTTCCATCGCCATCTCCATCTTTTGGAGTATCCACCATATATATGTCATATGACGAGGTGGCCTTCCAGCGCCCTACAGGTGCTGGTTCCTGTTCGTCTCCTACATCGTCGTCCATGCCGTCGATGTCTTCGGAGCCGAAGTCAAGCATGTCGGTTAGATCGTCGACAGTGGCTACAAAGTGGGTGGTGGGTGGGCTTTGAATTTCCTCATCGTCCGTATCCCACCCTCGCTGACCGTAGTCCGGCCAGGGCTCTCCTGATAAAGAGAGAGACTTAAGAGAATTCAGGATGTCGCCAAAAGGCGAATGCTGAAAGATGTCTGCGGCGGTGAACTCCATTATCGGCGCCCAATCGGATTCGATTGGCAGGGGCGCGGGGGGTTCGGAGTCCGGGAAGGAGTCCGGATCCTCGGAGTCACGGGTCGTGCAGAGTGCGGGGCTAGCGTTCGGCTCGATCGCTTTGGGATCGCAGCCCCCGAGGTGACGTCCAACCGCTCATCCTCGATTGGCGCAATAGGCTCCGAGTTAGGGGTCGGAACCGATGCGTGTGCGGCCTCCAGGACACTGTCCGGGGCAGAGCTAGATCATGCCCCTCGAGATAGTGCGGCGCGCTTGGCCGTGGCTCGAACCCGTCGAAGATCAAGTCTCCGCGGATGTCAGCCGTGTAGTTTAAGCTTCCAAACCTGACTTGATGGCCAGGGGCGTAGCTTTTGATCTGCTCCAGGTGGCCGAGCGAATTGGCCCACAGAGCGAAGCCGCCGAAGACGAAGATCTGTCCGGGGAGAAAAGTATCACCCTGGACGGCATCGTTGTTGATGATCAAATGAGCCATCGGGCCTAAAGGCGACGACACAGAGGAACTCTCAATGAAAGCACCAATATCGGTGTCAAAACCGGCGTATCTCGGGTAGGGGGTCCCGAACTGTGCGTCTAGGCCGGATGGTAACAGGAGGTAGGGAACACGATGTTTTACCCAGGTTCGGGCCCTCTCGGTGGATGTAAAACCCTACGTCCTGCTTGATTAATATTGATGATATGGGTAGTACAAGAGTAGATCTACCACGAGATCAAGGAGGCTAAACCCTAGAAGCTAGCCTACGGTCTGATTGTTGTATATGGAGTTGATGTCCTACGGACTACAACCCTCCGGTTTATATAGACACCAGATAGGGTTAGGGTTACATAGAGTCGGTTACAATGGTAGGAGATCTTGAATATCCGCATCGCCAACCTTGCCTTCCACGCCAAGGAAAGTCCCATCCGGACACGGGACGAAGTCTTCAATCTTGTATCTTCATAGTCCAGGAGTCCGGCTGAAGGTATAGTCCGGTTACCCGAACACCCCCTAATCCAGGACTCCCTCAGTCTCTCTCAAGCAACCCTGCAACCAAATAACAAAGAGTCTCTTGTGTCCCCAACACACCGAATACAATGGTAAATGTATAGGTGCACTTGTTCGGCGAAGAGATGGTGATACAAGTGGTATATGGATAGTAGATAAAGGTATTTGTAATCTGAAATTATAAAAACAGCAAGGTAACAAGTGATAAACATGAGCGTAAACGATATTGCAATGCTAGGAAACAAGGCCTAGGGTTCAAACTTTCGCTAGTATAAGTTCCCTCAACAATACTAAAATAATTGGATCATAAAACTATCCCTCAACATGCAACAAAGAGTCACTCCAAAGACACTAATAGCGGAGAACGGACGAAGAGATTATGGTAGGGTACGAAACCACCTCAAAGTTATTCTTTCCAATTAATCCGTTGGGCTATTCCTATAAGTGTCACAAACAGCCCTAGAGTTCCTACTAGAATAACACCTTAAGATACAAATCAACCAAAACCCTAATGTCACCTAGATACTCCAATATCACCTCAAGTATCTGTGGGTATGATTATATGATATGCATCACACAATCTCAGATTCATCTATTCAACCAACACAAAGGACCTCAAAGAGTGCCCCAAAGTTCTACCAAAGAATCACGATGAAAACGTGTGCCAACCCCTATGCATAGGTTCATGGGCGGAACCAGCAAGTTGATCACCAAAACATACATCAAGTGAATCACGTGATATCCCATTGTCACCATAGATATCCACGGCAAGACATACATCAAGTGTTCTCAAGTCTTTAAAGACTCAATCCGATAAGATTACTTCAAGGGGAAAACTCAATTCATTACAAGAGAGAAGAGGGGGAGGAGAAACATAAGATCCAACTATAATAGCAAAGCTCGCGATACATCAAGATCGTGCCAAATCAAGAACACGAGAGAGAGAGAGAGAGAGAGAGAGAGAGAGAGATCAAACACATAGCTACTGGTACATACCCTCAGCCCCGAGGGAGAACTACTCACTCCTCGTCATGGAGAGCACCGGGATGATGAAGATGGCCACCGGAGAGGGATTGCCCCTCCGGGAGGGTCCCGGAACAGGTCTAGATTGGTTTTCGGTGGCTACGGAGGCTTTTGGCGGCGAAACTCCCGATCTATTGTGCGTTCTGGAAGTTTTAGGGTACGATGATATATATGGGTGCAGGAAGTACGTCGGAGGAGCTACGGGGGCCCCACAAGGCAGGGGGTGTGCCCTAGGGGGGGGGTGCCCCCCACCCTCGTGAGCACCTCCCATATCTCCTGACGTGGAGTCCAAGTCTATCCGGTGGCTTTCGTTCCAAAAATAACTTCTCCAGTTGATTTCATTCCGTTTTGGCTCCGTTTGATATTCCTTTTCTTCGAAACACTGAAGTAGGCATAAAACAGCAAATCTGGGCTGGGCCTCCGGTTAATAGGTTAGTCCCAAAAGTAATATAAAAGTGGATAATAAAGCCCAATATTGCCCAAAACAGTAGATAATATAGCATGGAGCAATCAAAAATTATAGATACGTTGGAGACGTATCAGAGCGGCGCCGGCAAGGTGGACGACGGCGGGGATGAAGCGAGAGGACGGGATGCAAGGATCCCGGTCCGAAGCCGTGGATGAGAGAGGTCAATCTCTTGTAATGGACGGCGGCATCGGGGTATCAGCTCTGGCATGGTGGAGGAGGACGGCGGTGGATGGGGTGGCGGACGGCGGCGGACGGAGGAGGGTGGGGTGGAGAGGGTGTTTTGGCGCCCATGGAGTACGAATGGGGAAAAGGGAGGTAGAGAGGAAGGGGGGAACCATGTATTCAGGGCGCGCTTGTCACAAATGCGAGGAAATTTACAAACTTAGCCCCCGTTTCAAATTTCTACTACATCACAGAAACATTAGTCAGTTGGGGATAGGACGGTAATCTCGCATACACCGAATATTTGCCGACGAGAGTTTGTTTTTGGCGCCCACCGTGTATGAATATGAATCGGGGAGGGAGTCGATTTCGGCCGAGGACACACTATGTTTTGGCGCCCACTGTGTATGAATCCGGGTGAGAGGTGGTTACGTCACGTTTGGGTGAAATTACAAACCTACCCCTATCGAAACCTATAGAAATCTAGCAGATAGGCTTTGCGTGGCAGGGATAGGCAGTAGTGATTTCCATCTCGCAGATTTTGGTTTCGGGCGGTTACTGCGACTTTCCCCGCTTCGTTCAAATTTTTCAGAGTGCACGTTTACCATACCAACTCAATTCGAATCCCGTTTGTATTCTATTTTTTTCGGGCGGGATCCATTTTCAATTGGAATTACATTCTATATACATCATTTTTTATATATACTTTCAAAAGCACAACACCATTTATACATAAATATGGTTTACAAATGGCATGATCTCAGATTCATAAGGTTGTATCCATCAATTTGGATTTTCAAATATTTGAAACCACTTTATGTTGAAATCCAATGTATGCATTCCTCGCTAACTGTCTCCAATTAATGTGTGTTTCATGCGGGTTTTTTTACTTCTCAAACATGTATAATGTGTTTCACACACGCAACATATGGTGTAATCCCGTTTAGACATGAATTGCATATAAACCATGCATTGTTTGTAATTGAAGAATCTATGGATCACCAATATTGATAAACTATATAACATTACACGTGTGCCCAAATTCAAATGAATATGCATGTTTGATACACCAATTTGTGTTATGATATTTTTTTGAAAGCTCAGGACAGTGACGACAGCCCCCACTGACTTTAAATTAACTTAACAAATACAATGTACAACTCTGTGGTGTTACATTAGGATGGGTATGTCAAGCCCTCACCACCAAAGAGAAGGGAGAAGAGTGTACAAAATATAAGTATACAGGAGTGGGCTGTTTTTTTGTATACTAGATGGAAGTGACAAAACCATCCACAAAAGGAACCCAAGCCTCCTTGACTCTGTGCCTCATCATATGGAAATCATTCTTGAATCTGAGAAGCCAGCCATCAATTGTAGGCAACACCCCTCAAAAGTGCTTGTTGTTACGTTCCTTCCAAATGCTCCAGGCCGCAATGATAAAGATCTCCATAAACATGGTTTTCATCCACTTGTCTTTCGCCTCATGCACAAGTTGAAGCCTGTTTCCACCGTGCATCCAATCGATCCCCAGCTTCATCCAACACGTTCTACTGAAGACACAGTCGAAGAAAAGATGCTCCATCGTGGGTTATCACAGAGGAGGCAAGTGTACACATCATCTCGTAGCTTCATACCTCTCCTCTTCAGCATGTTCCTAGTATTCAGCCTATCCGCAAGAAGGAGCCACGCAAAAACCCTCCACTTATTAGTGCATTTTGATCTCCAGATCCATTTGAATGCATCGTCCGCTACCACCCCATGAAAACAATGATCGTAGTACTTTTTGGGAGTGAAGTCTGCGGACCCCCAGATGCATCTCTAGATGTCGGGGGCTTCAGTCAGCTCAGTGGAGACCATGCTACCTAGAAGGTCACGGGACTCTTCCCTGGCTTGTGCCGAGATCGGCAGCTGGAAGTTGTGCCCAAGTGTCGGTGCTGTCAGAAGCGCTTGCACCGAGACATCTTTGTCAGTAGCAAAGGAGAACAACCTGGGGTGGCTATCACTAAGGATGTAGTTGTGCCACAGATCTTTCCAAAACAGTACTGTGCTCCCATCTCGCACCTCCACCGATATGACCCCTCTGTATGTTGCAGTAAGCTGCAGGATGTCGCGCCACCAAAACGACCCGCACTGATCAGTTGCATGGGGCACCAAACCCTGATAATACGTGGACCAAATCAGGTTAACCCATGGCACATCACATCGGCTGTAAAATTTGTGAAGTTGTTTAAGCAGCGGGCCTTGGTTCCGAATTTGGAGATCAATTATGCCTAGTCCACCCTTCTCTTTGGGGCGACAGACTAGGTTCCAGGCCGCCATGGACACAGTTTTGTGGCCATCATCTGTTTCCTTCGCCCAGAGACAGTATCGCCTGAGCTTGTCTAGGTGTTCCAGGATCTTCGGTGGTAGTCTGATGGAGCACATAGCATAAATCGCCAGGGACGTGACCACCGAGTTAACTAAGGTGAGTTTTGATCCAAGATCCAAGAGCGAGGCCGCGGTGGATGATTTGCGCTCGACTGAAGCCACTAGCGGCATTAGGTCAGACACGGTGGGTTTAGTCGTGCCCATCGGCATGCCAAGGTACGTGAACGACATCTTGCCAACCTTGCATCCAAAAACCTCTGCCAATCGTTCTGTTGTGTCCACCGTCGTGTTGACAGTCATCAGAGTCGATTTATGAAAGTTGATACGCAACCCGACGGAGGATGCATAGTCTCGAAGGATGTGCTTAATCGTCTCTGCTTGTGCTTGATATGCTGGCATCACTAGGATCGTATCATCCGTGTACTGGATCACCGGGTAATCCTTCTCCATGGCGGGCATGGGTAGCTCAAGCTCTCCTCTCCGATATGCGTCATTGATGGCTGCTTGAAGAAGGTTAGCTGCCAAGACGAAAATGAGAGGGGACAGCGGGTCGCCTTGGCGCACCCCTCTCTTACAGAAGAATTGCCTACCGGGGGTTCCCTTTAGGAGTACCGAGGATTTTGCAGTCGAGAACAAGCAGTGGATCCACCCTAGCCAAGGATCATGAAAGCCCATGCATTTCATAATCTGCATCATTGGAGCGTGCTCGACCGTGTCGAAGGCTTTCGCAAAATCTAGTTTCAGAATGGCGATTTCTCGCCTCGAAGCTTGGCACTGATGAATGAATTCATACGCCCACGCCACACAATCTTGGATCGATCTACCCCTCAAGAATCTGTATTGGTTTCGGTGGATAATATTAAGGACCAACTTCTATAAACAATTTGCCAAGAGCTTCGTCAGTAACTTGAGGCAGCAGTTGAGAAGTGTTATGGGTCTATATTCATCAGCTGTCTTCGGTGATTGATTTTTGGGAATGAGGGTGATAAAGCCAGTGTTTAAACTTTCAAGGTCCAAAGTACCTGCATGAAAATCCAAACAAAGGCGATAGAACTCTTCCTTAATGATATGCCAGCAAGATTTTATGAAGCTTCCACTGAAACCATCTAGCCCAGGAGCACGATCCGATGGCATCTGTTTGACCACCTGGTCAATTTCCTCCCGGGTGAAGGGCTCGGACAGGGTCTGCAGTCCATCCACTTTTTTAATGATGCGGTCGAGCTCAAATTTCATGTTGGTATGGGTGGAGCAGCCCAACCTTTCTTTGTATGTTTGCAACAGCACTGCCTCTTTTCCCACATGATCATAGACGACTGAGCCATCCGCTAATCGCAGCGAGGCAATATTGTTTCTGCGAAAACGCTCAGTAGCTACTCTATGGAAGAACTTGGTGTTGCCATCACCGAATTTGAATTGCCTGACAGTGCAACGTTTCTTCCAATATGCCTTTTTGCAGTCAAGCAAGTGAAGAAGGTGTTTCTTCAGGAGTTTGCTTCCGGCACTGACAACCGCCGACGCTCCTCACAGCCATCAATTTCCAGAAGAGTTTTATTGCAGTTTTCAATCAATACAGATAGTTTAGAAAATTTCTTTCTCCAATGTTTCAAATCATATCGCAAGGTTTTGAGCTTTTTGCACAAGACTGCAGCTGCATTCGGGGCATAACAGTGTTTGTTCCAGGATCGCTGCACTACCTCAAAGAAACCTGGTTGTTTGATCCAGTAGTCCTCAAAGCGGAACAATTTTGTTTTGGGGAATTTGGTTTGGATACTAACATAACATGGCACATGGTCCGATGTGGGCTTCCCTAGAGGCATGACTACCGTGTTCGGATACTTGGCCGCCCAGTCTATAGAGGTAAAGTGCCAATCTAGTTGTTCAAGGAGGGGGTTAGTTTGCATATTGCTCCACGTAAATGAGCGCCCCTTGATTGGTGATTCTACCAAAGACTGTCTACGTATGAATTCGTTGAAGATTAACATGTCATTAGCATCGCCACCCCCACGGTTATGATTGTCAGGCGCTCTGATATAGTTGAAGTCTCCTAATAGAAGCCAATCTTCCCTGTCATGATATTATCGATGTCATGATCTCCAGTTTAAATATTTGAATCCCCTTTAATCCAGATATTCGTCTCATATAGCTATCACTCATGCTTATATAGGACTATCTCTCTAGACCTATACGCATTCATTGTCTCTCAGGTATCTCTCGTGCTACCTGTATGTCGACA
Source organism: Triticum aestivum (assembly GCF_018294505.1). NCBI lineage: Eukaryota > Viridiplantae > Streptophyta > Magnoliopsida > Poales > Poaceae > Triticum > Triticum aestivum. Next base: position 68,407,753 of record NC_057794.1, on the reverse strand, counting down.
ATGATCTTTTATCTTCACAACATACTGACGGTACTCTCTCCCTCGACCTTCATCACTGTATCTCTCTCTAAGTATATCTCGCTCCCTGCTATGTGTCTCTAACTATGATTCTCCATGTGGAATCTCTTTCTCTCACACAAACACAAAACTTTGTCTCCCAGGGTCTCATTTCTCTCTACTATTCCCATGTGTGCCACTCGCACACCCCTCATACAGAGATGTCTTTCGCTCCTTACATATGAGAACCTACGACTCTTCCTCTTCAATATCTCTTTCTCACACACAAACACAAACTCTGTCTCCCAGGGTCTCATATTTCTCCATTGTTCTCTTGTATGTCGCTCACACACACCCTCTCTCCCTAGAGATATCTTGCGTTCCCTCGTATGTCTCTCTAGCTATCACTCTCATTGTGAAATACCTTTCTCTCTCGCAGACACAAAACTCTGTCTCTCTGGATCTCATTTCTCTCTGATATCTATTTGTATGTGACTCACATGCACCCTCTCTCAATCTCTCTCACACCCACACACATAACCCAGCCTTCTGATCCACTCGACTCCTATCTCTAACGCACACTAGCTAGCATCTTTATCTTTCTATTTATCTATTTCTCCATCAACCTTCTTTCTCGCCCTCACTCTTGATTCCTATCATGCACACTACATATGTTTCTCTCTACATGCAGTCAAGTGTCGTCTCACACACATATATAACTTCACCCTTTGAACCACCCGACGGTCATCTCCAACACCCAAACTAGCGGATGTCCCTCTAGCTAGCATCTCCATCTCTGTATCTATATGTAGTTTCTCCGTCAACATTTCTTTCTCGCACGGAGTCTTGCTTCCTATCACCCACACTATATATGTCTCTCCATACATATGCATTTATAGGTTGGTCTCTTTTGCACAATCGTTGCGCCTCACTCCCTCTGCTCTCCATAGATGCATGCTCCAGCCCACGCCACTATCTCTTAAAGACAAAAACACATGCTCAATTGTCGGGCCTTCTTCCCTGCATTCTCACATGCATGCATATTGTCATACCGATCCGTCTCTCCCATGTCGTTGATCTTATGACTTATGTCTTCTTTCTTTTATCTCGATCATGCGCGCCCACACACACACACACATCCCACGTATACATGTATACCTCTCACACATGCACGTTCAAGGTCTCTATGTCTCCATACATAGTTAATTACCCTCAATCCTAACGCCACATCGAATCGTTCTCCTCTTTTGTGCACATAGCTTCCGCCTGGATGGGTAAAACACACACTCACACTTAACAATCTCCTTCTAGCTACCCCCCCCCCCCCGCCTCTCACTCTTCCCCTATATCCCCAAAACCAATAAGACCATCCTTTTGTTTAATTCCCGCCTACATGCACCATCGATATATAGTAGTCTTCCTCGGTGTCTCTCGAACAAACACGTTCTCTCGATGTCGACTCCTCTCACGCGCACACACCTTCTCTTCCCTCTCTACGGGCATTTTCTCTCTCGCACCCCATCGTTGGTGGCCTCTGCCATACACATCACCTCTCTATGATGAAGCCATGCACACTTACATTACATCCGCCACAGAGGACCCCGCGACACACACACACGCACACACACACACACGCACGCATGCACCCCCCACACACACTAAGACTCCATCTCTCTCTCTCACACACACACACCCACGCACGCACGCACACCCCCTCCCCACACACACACTAAGACTCCATCTCTCTCTCTCTTACACACACACACAAACTAAGACTCCATCTCTCTCTCTCTCTCACACACACACATACCCCACACACACACTAAGACTCCATCTCACACACACATGCTCTAGGTGGAGCATTTGTTCCTACCACCCTTCATCCAACCTTACCTGTATGATAAACAATCACCTTTATTTACTTGCATAACATGGACAAATTCCACTTTACTTTAGTAGTCAGCAAACCTATCATCTGTACCCTTATAAAAAAACGAGTTGGCGGTGATGGTGTGCCTGCCATCTTGTAATACAGACCGTATGATCTATATCTGAGGATAGAAAGCAAACTATGATAATTTTACAAAAGATACCCGCACCTCTCTCCACATCATTATCTCCCGCAACCTCATTGCTCAGCAATTAAAAAAGGAATAAGTCTCTGGAACAATCTAGCATGCATGGTGGCCGCTGCCGCCTGCCAGCGCCATCCATCCCCATGCCTCCGCCCATTCCGACCACCAGTCACCACCACGCTCCACTCATCCTCGCCTTATCTCTCATCTTTCATTTTTTGATGACATTCTCGAGATACCAGTTTTCCGATAAAATTCTCGAGATATCATTAGTTTTTACACATGGGATTACTCCTGCATGGGTCAATCACAACAGGTGTTTTGTAAAAAAATCCATATTGATGTTCCCTGCAATGCACGAGAATCTTGCTTGTAATTATATAACGCAAATCACGAGTAGGAAGTGACATTTTTTTGACACAACCACGTTAACATAGCCACATAAATCACTAGCTAAAGTAAATACCATTATACTTATATCCCGATGCAAAAGGTTGAGTACATGTCCGAAGAGTAGAGTCCCACACACGCACTCTGTCTCTCAGAATCTCTCTCTCACACACACACCAGTTACGTGACGCCCACTTAAGTAGACATGTATGTTACAATTTGTGCACCCGCAGGTACACGTGATGATGTGCATTTATTTAAGCCGGAAGGCGAACCCAAACAGTAGATGCATTCATTCCCCTCCCGCTGCCTCTTCTCTGGTCACCGTCGCCCAGTAGCCATGGGCCGGCCGAAGGTAACGACATACGCCATACTCCCGCCGGAGCGACGCTTTAATATGGAAATTTTAGTGGTCATGCATGCATCTTTTTGTGCTAGCACTCCTATATAAGGGTTGACCGGTCGCTTCCCGCGGACGTGCGCGAGCGGTGGAAGAGGAAGGAGAAGGGAAGCGGGTTGTGGAGTAATGTTTTTTACCACAATTTCTTAGGAAACTGAGTGCAATAATTGAGTAGTTTTGCAAACTACCAGTACTACACCTGAAACGGTTCAAAACCTATACTCCCTTGCCAGCGTGCGCTTCCCGCGTGAAACGGTCAGCGTCGCCCTGGAGCATCAGTCCCGCATTAGTGCTCGGCTAGAGCAGAGGCGACCTCTCACTGGCGCCGGCTTTGAAATGGCGCGACGGCCGAGAGAGCGCCGCTTCCCGGTGCACGCGACTGCTCCACGTCGAGACTGGCCATAGGCCCTGTTTGGATCCATGGGTTAGAGTTAGTTGGAGCTAGTTGGGACTCAAATGGCCCTAAAAGTATCCAAGCATGAGGGTTTAAATTGGAGCAAGTTGTACCGAACCCACCAAAAAAATCTATCCCACCCAAGAGGTGCTAACTGGAGATAGTTCTCATTGGGACCACTGAAAAATCACTTTTCTCTCTCCATGAAGTGCATTTATTGTCAATCTAACCCTGTCACCCAAACACATCTTTGGCTACAGTTAGTTTAGGGTTAGTCATGAGTTAGTCTAACCTCTAGCTAAGTTAGAGTATCAAACAGGAGCAGTATAGGACATGCAAGTTGCTCAAAGCATACATGCAAATTCGTACGTGAAAGGATTTTTTACTTTTGAAAACGGAACGTGAAAGGAATTTTTTTAGAATGCTCTTGGCATGTCGCTAACATGTGATAGTTAACCGACCTCAATAGACGGCAGAAACGCCAGCCCGCCGCACTTTGATAGAGATGAGGAGGGAGAAGCGATACAGGCTGCTGGATTACTAGAGATAGGTGTCGCATGGAAGCCAAGAAATATGGTGATAGCGTGGGTTAGCCATGTACTAGTATGATGTAACTACACTGGGCTGCCGTGTTTCATACTCTTCCAGTCCACTGTGGAGATGATTGGTTAATTTTATATCGCTGAATAATATTAAATATTATGAGTGCAGACGCTCCAGAACGAGGTTCCTTGCTCCTTCTCGGTCGTCCGGAATCTATGTTCTTCCAGTCTATTTTTTTATGTGAGATTTGTTCATCCTTTTGCCAACACACGAGACATCTAGCATCAAGGTGCACGTGTTATGCAAGGATCATTCCATCTATATGAAGAACACGTGGGACTGGAACTACGAGACGGACATGTACCCAGGAGTGGACGTACGAACCTGAGTAATGTAGCGCAGTAAGTGAAGTAGAAAGGCACAAATGGTATGAACATGCATGGCATATAGGGTGTGTTTGGTTGCGTTCTCATCTCAGCATAGTTGTTCCCTCTTCATGCATGCTCAACTCAACACCCCTCTCCATGCATGCTCTCTTCATGCATGCTTCTAGTGTATTTGTGCTAAACTAGTATGGACTCATGCACCCTCCATACACTCTACCAAACACCCAAAAGTAGGTCTAGAAGGGAACTCTTGGGCGGCATTTGTCACTTACTACGTACTACCACTAAATATTGTACGTGCAATGCACGGTGATGTTATGGAGTACGTGCCTAAGTACTCTACTACTACTATATTAGTTGGAGGCACATATTAACTTTTATATTTGTTTACGTGTATGCCTTGAGACCTTCCAACTAGACGTGTCTTTCTCTCCAGGTTCATACCACTAAGTACTACTACGTGTGGTCTCCGACCCAGAAGTGGAAGAAGTGGAGACGCTCTACCATGCTATTTTTTTTACGCTGGGCTCTACCACGCTGTTCATGTCCCACTCCTTTCGCTGATGTGTCGGACATCCAGCACGTGCCATGTTTGGCACCCTTCATCGTAAGAGTTGAAACTCTAGCGTTCATCAGAAATAAAAAATAATTATAAATCGGCAGTGTTACTATTTTTTGCGAACCAATCAGCAGTGATACTATACAACGCGGTTTCCTTGCTCCTCGGTATCGGAAAGAATACTTCCGTTCGCCAACATGTGGGACGTCGACCATCCTGGTCCACTTGCCATGCACGCAGAAGTCCAAGGGAGAGTCACCCAGGTCGTCGCGCCGCCGTAACAATGACTAATGAGCCACCAAATCACAGGCCCACTTCCCACTTTGAAGTTGCTCGGACGAAGGAACCATCCTGACTTCATTGAATTCCGCTTCTTGACGAAAACTATTGTACCAGCAGTACTGCTAGCTACAGTAGTTACTCTAACATAGGCCTCCTTTCGTTCATACGATAGGAATATGAAAATCATAGGAAGTGAGATGACATGCATCTCAATTCCTATAGAGAAAGAGATGCCATTTGATGCTTAGGATAGGAATTTTTCCATTTAGTCTAGGCTAATGTACTGGTAATTTTCTCTAAAAACTACAGTAGTAACTAGTAGTATTGGTACATGCTCGTACTCAGACACAGACACACACACACTAACTACTAGTACTACTACTTCTCACATGCTGGCCAGATGCCATCGTTCTCCTTCCCGGCTTTGTCGGCGACACCCCACCGTGCTTGGATCTCCGCCGACCTCTCCGCAGCAGCGCCTGCGACCTTTTCTTTCTTGCGGCGGCGGGCCTCTCTTTTCTTGAGTGCTTTCTGACTTTTTCGCTCCCTCTATGCAGCTTTGGCCGCCTCTTGCTCTACCGCCCATTCGACCTTGGCATCTTCAAATTCCTGCCACATAGTTGTGAGGTCGCGAGCGGCGATGAACTCGGCACGGCGGGATGCCATCGCTTCCCTACCATTTTGTGTGCAGTCGTGGGCAGCGAGGAACTCGGCGCGGCGGGATGCCATTGCTGCCTTACCGGTTAGTGTGCGGCGCGGTGGCATGAACGACGCTTGTTGAGAGCTCTGGGGTGGACTGGACGGATAACCGTATAGTGCATTGGTTTGTCAAGAGATCAAGGACAGAAGACGAAGCAAATTTGGATTCCCCTTCAATCCTGGTCATTTATCACCGAGTAAAATGCATTGGCGGTCATCGAACTTGTCTTGATAGCTCACTTTGATCATTGTATACGCTTCGTCATTTTGTTCTGGATTTTTCTATCGATCGATCACATGAAAATGTTACGCTTTGCAAGTTCTAAAGGAAAAGGCGGCACACTTACGACTCGTACGTGTCGCAACCCCGACAGTCCGGCTCGCACGCCGCTCACCAGAGGGGACACACATTGTCTTGCAATTTCACTGACATGTGGGACCATAATTGAATAAACCGTCGATAGCCGAACTCTAATCGCTCGGCGGGCGTCGGCTGAGAAGAGAGAAACGGGGGAGGGAGATGAGATCGCCCGCCCGCCACGCACGGACTCCAAGAAATATATGGTGATAATGTGAGGTGGGCCATGCTGGAGTCCGGACCGCTTCCGGAGCCCGCTCTCACCGCACTAGCCCCTCAAGACGCCAGCTGCCCGCCGCATGCATGCATAGCAAGTAGTACTCCTTATGTGGAGGAGAGAGAGGCATTGACAAAGTCAAGGAGTGGGCTCTGCAAGAGCCCGTCTCTACATGTGCTCCTAGGTATAAAAAATAATTCTAAAAAAGGCATAAAAACAATTGTGTCTTAAAAAATAAAGGTAAAAAACATTTGAGAGGAAATAGATAGAGAGAAAGTGAGAAAAAGTTGTAACCTGGGCATTACATGAGGAAGGAGGGAGTGGTGCACATGCCAAGTTCACTGGGCTGCCGTGTTTCACACTCCTCCGTCGTAACAGTGGAGACAATAGCTTTCATCAAAAATAAACAATGAATACTCGTTGCTCGTCCTCTATATCGGAAAGAATACTTTCATTCGCCGACATGTGGGATGCCGACCATCCTGGTCCACCTGCCATGCACAAAATTATCCTGGTCTACCCCGGTCGTATCGTAGGCCCAACCTTTCCCACTATAAGTTGTTCGGACGAAGGAACCATCATGACTTCATTGAATTCCGCTTCTTCAAGAAAACTTACTGTACCCGCAATACTGCTACCACACGCGAAGACTGGACGGCACTGTACCACGTCATATCACTGGAACCCACTAGGCCAAACTAGCCCGCCTAGCTCATCTATTTTGGAACGGAGGGAGTATGTCTTTGCATTGCTATGATTTTGTGTTGCACGTTCTCTATACTTTTGCTATGATTTTCCTACCCTATGAACCAAATGAGGCCTGAATGTATGTCGACTATTTTCTGATCGATCGCTAAGCCTACAATTTTAGGAGCTAGGGCTATTGGTCGATCGACGAGGGATAAGTATAAGCGTACCACGAGCTCATCAGCCCCAACGTTTCTCTTCGGTGAGTGTTTTGCAAGTACTATATCTCGCACAGTTGCTAGCCTACTAACACCAAGAATCATCAAACAAGCCCTGCTAATGATAAACAGCTCAAACTTACATCTAAGCATGCCATATATTACATCAAAAGCTGGTGAGGATACATCTGTTTCCATAACTCAGAGAGGGTTCGCATGATTCATCACATGATTCACTATCAAACAAAAGTAGCAAGATCCGCCCACACAAGACAGTGCACTAACCCTAAGATGGTTTGATAACACGCATCGATCTGGTAATTAAACACATGGCAATGCAAACTACCCTGAAGGATTAGCGCGACCAACTATTTCTTGTCATCGATCTCTCGGGCAATGACCACAACACGGATGGCGGCATGGGAATCAATTTCTGGGGTGATGTCCACAGGACTAACCGCGACATCAGAATCAATCTCTGGGGTGATGTCCATAGGTTGGACAGCAGCATCGGAATCGATCTCCGGGGCGATGCCAACAAGATGGGCCACGACATCGGAATCATCAAGGACGTCCACTGACACCTGCACAACCCTAACATATTAGCAAGCACATTGCAAATAATCAAAAACCACAACTATGGTAATAAGCCATTATTTTTTACCTTGTGCAGCTCACCGGGGGATCTCATCCCTCCGGGGGCCATCTCCTCGTCCTCGATGGGGGCCATCACCTTGCCAGGGGAATACTGCTTCTCAACGGCGACTATCTCCTCAAACTCGGTCTTGAGCCTCACATAGGTGGCAATCAGAGTTCTTGGGGTAGGCACGGTGGGGCCCTTGCTGTTCTTCCAACTTTCTTTGAGGAGTTCGTCCGCCAACGTCCTCAACTCTTTGGCCAATGCTTGTTTCTTGGAGTTCTTCGTCTCCATGGGTTGGCCCGCCAACATGGTCAACTCGTTGGTCGGTGCTCGCTTCCTAGAGATCGCTGCCTCCAGTGGGTTGGCCGCCGGCAACTCTTTGCCTAGTGCTCCAGGATCCATCAATGAACTGACAAACAAAAAGCAATCGAAAGGAAACCACAATCGCAATGAAAACGGGAAAATAATAGGATGTGAGAATCGGTCGGTGCTTCGCAAAAAGAAGATTCTTGGAATGAAAATATAGCAGCATAACTGATTCGCCCACCTTTCCTTCGTCGGTACAGAAGAAAAATGGCAAAAGTGAGTAGCCTGGAGTGAGGTTTTCTTCAAGAAAGGGAAGAAAGGGCTTGAACGAGTGTTCCAGTGAAATGATGGTTGCTTCGTCCAGTCCAACTTGGAGGCCACCTTACCACTGCTGGTAAAGGGGTGGGTTTTGTGATATGACGGGTCATGACGGCCACACCGCGGTGACAGGTGAGTCTCGACTGTAGCACCTCGTTGTGATTTGGTGGATGGCACGCGGGCCCGGATGCTTTGAAATGTCCCGCATGTGCACTGCGACCAAGGTGGAGAGGAAAACGAGAGAACTACGTAATTAATGCATGAGTTTAATTAGGGTAGTTTTGTAAAGTACGAGATACATTCCTCCAATCGCAAAATGCCTTCGTTCATGAGATTTGAGACCTGAGCCTATAAACCGAAAGGGAGGGAGTACTTCACATGGTGTAGTCTAGTCACTTGTTGAAATCTCTAGAAAGGCAAATACTCCTTTCAGGTTTACAGGGCTATACTACCCCCTCCGTCTAGGTGTGTAAGTCATCTTACGAAAACCAAATAGTCCCAAAACACTTAGGCGTGGTGCATTAACTTCTACCTTGTTTCTTGTTTCTTGACATATCAACCAATAAGAGATGAGAGGTGTGCATGCTTTTAATGACTTGCAATGGCTAGTTCATTGCATGCAATGCTATTAATTAGCAAATAAACATTGGTGACCCCAGGAGGAAATGGTTCTAAGCGCGTGGACCTATGCAGAACGAGTATCAACCAATGGATAGTGGAGTTTAATTGTTAAACAATAGCAATTTTGTCTCATGCAAGAGCCTGGCTAGTACTCCAAGGAACCGCACCACATGAGCGTTCGCAACTGCCACGTTGGAGTTGCGCTTGGCTCTTCGCCTCTTCGAGAAGACGAACAATGATGTTACTCCTACTTCTACAGTATCGAATCCACTGCTGCATGTCCGTCCACCTCGTGCGGGAGGGATAGCGTGTAGCAAAGCTTCTACTTATTGCTCCTGCCTTTGCATCTATGACAGGTGGGCCCAACAGGTGGTTGGCCCTCCTGTCATGCAGCCAAAGGCAGGTGTAGTTAAGGCACCGGAGCTCAGTCCACGAGGGAGAGGGCATTGTAGTAATCAAATTTCTCGGTCTTGTACGAGTTGACGCGACACATCAAAGCACTACACTCGATATAAGTCTTTTTACACATTTCAAATGCGCTACTTCGTATGTAGGAGTAGACATATTCTGCTTCGTATGTAGTCACTTGTTGCAATCTCTAAAAAGACTTATATTTGGAAACGGAGGGAGTACAACGCATGCATGCATGCATGCCATGACTTTCCTTTTGATACTAGCATCTGTTGATTTGATGCACCTTGCCAAATTTGGACTATAAATTTAACTAACCAAATTTTCATGCATGTCACAAAAAATTACGGGGCTGTTTTGATTGTGACTATGTTTGTCTTATGTTGCCACATTATTTTTCCCACACTTTCCACACTTGCCTAACCTGAGTTGCTCAAATTGTTAGACACACTTTGGCTTGCCTAAGGGAATCTTGCCACAATTTTTGTGTCTATGACATGTGGGGTTCACTGCTAATAAAAAAATCTTGTCTCAGGTGTGGCTAATAAAAAAGGCTTATATTTAGGAACGGAGGGAGTAGAAAATATAAATAATAATGCATGTTGGGGCAACCCACGTTTCTGCTAATTTTAGCCATGGGCTTGTTCACAATTTTTACGAGGGGGTGGTTGTTCATTTAATGGAGGGACTTGTAGTACCAGACTTGAACGATACAAAGTGCGACCTGGCACACCGTAACACCACTTGGAACAAGCGGGTAGCTATCTCAAAAAACAATCAACAACTAAAAAAACCCGCGACCTGGCATGTAGTAGTACACAATTTTAAACGATTGTTTTGATGGAGTGAAAAAGGAAAACTACCCCACTACGTATATATAGGCCGGAGCCTCCGCGCTTGCTTGCTAGGGTTGCTCTATTCACACACTCTCATCCTCTCCAGGTCTAAACAAGATAGGGGCAGTAACACTGTCTTTCTCCCTTCAAAAAACACTGGCTTTCTATCCTAACTGCTGGTTACAGATCCGAACGTATTCCCCTCCGCCGGTGAAGGGGAGGAGGGGCAGCGTTTAGGCCGTTGTCGACAGCGAGGGAGGAGACCCACTATCGGCCGCACCGTTATCTCTGGCCGAGCGCCGGCCCGGGAGGTCCTTCGATCCCCTCGTCGTTGCCTGTGGGCGGATCTGGCCTCCCGCCGCCCACCTATCCACATCCCGACGACCTTCAGGTATATCTTCGTTCGAAACCGCCTTAGCAATACTTCCCCAGCTCGCTACGTCGCTGCATGTGCATCATTTTCTACCTCTCAGCCCCTCTCGATCGGATGGTCCAACGTCTCATATTTTTTTTCTTCTATTGTTAGAGGTAAAGCTACTTCATGGAGTCGAATCTTGTACTCCCTCCGTTCAAAATACTTATCGTTGAAATGGATGTATCTAGATGTATTTTAGTTCTAGACACATCCATTTTGATGACAAGTAATTCCGGACAGAGGGAGTACTTGGTTGAAACAAGAAATAAAGTGGGGGTGGGGGAATTTAGTATGTACATCAGACTTGGTACAAACAGGAAGGAAAGGGGGTGAAAGTAGTACAGGCTGGTCATCCAACCAGTCTCTTGGTCGAAAAGGGAAATATAGGGGTAACGTTATACACAATGGTATGAACAGGACTAGATTTGCTATCCACACATAGGAGTAGGTGGCTAGAGTGAACAAAAATGGGACCAACCCAGATATGTTTCTTGGATGTTTGTTTCTCGGGGCAACAAACTATGAATCACCACTTTATGCCCCTGTTTACGTACATGGTGCTGGACTGCTGGTGCACCCACTGTCCCATGCCATTATACCAAATATTTAGGCTCCGTTCAGAATAAAGGGGCAGAAAACATAGGTCTTGATGAAAATGGAGGAATAGGAAAGGAATGTAGGTATAAAACTATGGAACAGCGAACCGGAGGAAACTCTCAAGAGAATGTGTTCGGATGGACTACGAAATGTACAGATTTGTTTTTTAGAGTAGCATGCTTGGTGGTATGAGATGCTATTTGTTTATTCAGCTGCACAGTGACTACTCTTGTCCTCACCTCACTTACCACACATAGGTTTTTTTATTCCGGCAACACAGCACAACAACCTGTCTAACGCATGGCAGCGAGCTCCTGCCTCGGGCTTCCGCCCAAAAAATGAGCATCGCGTGGATGTTTCTAATCCTATGGAATCAGTACTACCAGACCAGCTTTCCTATGAAACATTATTCACATTTCCCGTGTTCCGAACGGTTGGAAGGGAAAGGATACCGTAGGAATTGTGTTCCTACAAAAATCCTGCACCAAACCTGTGAACCGAACGCAACCTTAGTGTAACACCCACGATGCGGCTATATCTCCCACATGTCGGAGCACGACTTAGAGGCATAACCGCATTGTTGGCAATGTCGCAAGAGGGGTAATCTTTACACATCCCATGTACTAAATAAGAAAGAGGTACAGAGTTGGCTTACAATTGCCACTTCACACAATACATGAATAAAGAATTACATCATCCAGATACAATCAAGGCCCGACTACGGAACCAAAGTAAAAGAAGATCACCCCTAATGCTAAAGATCCCCGATCGCCCCAACTAGGCTCCACTACTGATCAACTGAAAACAGAACAACATAATGAACGCGATCTTCATTGAGCTCCTCCTTGAGCTCGGCTGCGTTACCTGCACAGAATCATCGGCACCTGCAAGCTGGTTTTTGAAGTAGTCTGTGAGTCACGGGGACTCAGCAATCTCACACCCTCGCGATCAAGACTATTTAAGCTTATGGGTAGGAAAAGGGTAGTGAGGTGGAGCTGCAGCAAGCACTAGCATATAAGATGGCTAACTTAACGCAAAAGAAGGCGAGAAGAGAAGGCAAAGCACGTTCGAGAATCTATGATCAAGAAGTGATCCTAGAACTACTTACGTTCAAGCATAACACGAGACCGTGTTCACTTCTCGGACCCCGCCGATAAGAGACCATCACGGCTACACACGCGGTTGATGCATTTTAATTAAATTAAGTGTCAAGTTTTCTACAACTGGACATTAACAAATTCCCATCTGCCCATAACCGCGGGCACGACTTTCGAAAGTTCAAATCCCTGCAGGGGTGTCCCAACTTAGCCGATCACAAGCTCTCACGGTCAATGAAGGATATTCCTTCTCCCAGGACGACCCGATCAGACTCGGAATCCCGGTTACAAGACATTTCGACAATGGTAAAACAATACCAGCAAAGCCGCCCGAATGTGCCGACAAATCCCGATAGTAGCTGCACATATCTCGTTCTCAGGGCACATAGATGAGCAATCCGTACAACTAAAACCAACCCTCAAGTTTCCCCGAGGTGGCGCTGCAAGGGGCTCTAGTTGGGACCAACACTCAGAGGAGCACTGGCCCGGGGGGTTAAAATAAAGATGACCCTCGGGCTCCGGAAACCCAAGGGAAAGAGGCTAGGTTGTTAGTGCAAAAGGTAAAACCAAGGTTGGGCCTTGCTGGAGGAGTTTTATTCAAGGCAAACTGTCAAGGGGTTCCCATTATAACCCGACCATGTAAGGAACACAAAATCAAGGAACATAATACCGGTATGACGGAAACTAGGGCGGCAAGAGTGGAACAAAACACCAGGCATAAGGCCGAGCCTTCCAGCCTTTACCAAGTATATAGATGCATTAATTAAATAAGAGATATAGTGATATCCCAACAAAATCCATGTTCCAACAAGGAACAACTCCAATCTTCACCTGCAACTAGCAACGCTATAAGAGGGGCTGAGCAAAGCGGTAACATAGCCAAACAACGGTTTGCTAGGACAAGGTGGGTTAGAGGCTTGACATGGCAATATGGGAGGCAGGATATAACAAGTGGTAGGTATCGCAGCATAGGCATAGCAATAGAGCGAGCAACTAGCAAGCAAAGATAGAAGTGATTTCGAGGGTATGGTCATCTTGCCTGCAAAGATCTCCGAGAAGACAAAAGCTTGAACCTCGAAAACATACTCAATGGGTCCTCGATCACGTACTCCTCTCCCGGCTCTACCCAAAGCAAGAACACAAGCAAAGGGAACAACAATCAACCACGATGCAATGCGCAAGCAACATGATGCTAAACATGGCATGATATGCGGGATGTGATATGCGTGCTCCGGAAGGAAAAGATTGAACCAGGCCTCAACTTGGAAAACCAAGAGTGCCACTGGAAAGATGAGTTGATTTCGGTCGAAATCGATATAAAGATCACCGGAATTGGATGCACGGTTTGCAAATGGCAAGCAAAACAATAACGACACAAAGTTGCGATTAACAGCACGATGCCATCTAAATGCATCAAGAAAAAATAAGCTACTACACTCTAACATAGCGACAAAGCACATGGCAGAGATGCACTCAAGATGCTTGACAAAAGATGAACACTGAGCTACGGCTAATTCACACAATAGCAGGTTCAAACAAGCATGGCAAAAGTGCAAAAGATATCAGGTTCACAGACTTAGAGAAAATAACATGTCAGGAATTTAACATCAGGAAGCAATGTTTAGAGCAAGATAACAACATGCTACAGGAACATATCATGGCAAAGCAAGGAATGGCATGAAGCTACTCAAAGCATATAACAAAAGTCCCTTACTGTCCATAAGCCAAAAGGGATCAGAAAATACAATGGCAACCATGTAAACATAGCAAGTTTCGTTAACAGATTCAGACTTGGCAGAAAACTGGAACATGGCAAAACAAATTTACGTAGGCATGTTTACGAGCTCGATGCACTCACCACAGGGCATTGCATGACAAACTAAGCATACACCCAGCAAGTAGACATGTCATAGAAGCTAAACATGGCAAAAAAACCTCATAGCATGCAAGGATCAACTACAACAACCTCGGCAAAATTGCTTAACACGTAAACAATCTGCCAGGAACATTTTATAGCAAAAGTAGAGCAAGCTTTAGTCATGCTAGGGGACTCCATAATTGCAAACAAAGACATGGATGGATAGAACATAACAATATCCCAAAATCATCCTTACTGAACATGCTCAAAAGAGGCATGGATCACTCTATAGCAACAAGAATACATGGCATAAAAAATATCATCAGGAAATGACTTAGAAGAATTCTTAGTCCCTGAATCAGCAACATCACGAGAGCTACTTTGCATGCTTGTGCTAGTCACCACATTGATCACAAAAATACATGGCAAACACCCCTGTAAAGATGCCATGGCATATAACAAAACACATGTAGAGCTCAATTTCATAGGAGGCACACATTAAACATGGCAAAAATGACAAATGTCCAAAATCTGTAAAGAATCAGAACCTAACATTACATAGCACTCTTGCAACAGCATTTAGGGCATCAAGATGAACTCAAATGAACATGAACCAATGGAACAAAACGAAGAGCACATCAAGATGAACATTTTGATATATCATATGCATGAATCGGAGCAGCACTCATGGAGTTATGGCAGGTCAATCATAGCACCAGAATGTATGATACTCAGGAGTTAGCAGAATTCACAGCGAGCGTCAAATAGTTAAAAAGCGCACGCGCGGGTTTTAGAGGGGTTGCTCACCAATGGGCTCGGCCAATGTGAAGAGGAGGTGAGGCAGGCCGGTCGGGAAACTGGGCTGGGCCGTCGGCGAGCTGGGTCGAGGAGGAGGAGGCCCACGCGAGGCCCACGAGCGGTGCGAGAGGGACGAGCGGGATGAGCTCCCAGCTCGATCCCGAGCAATGGCGGCGGCGATGGGTGGAGGACCTCCGGCGTGGCAGGGGAGGCGAGGGAGCGGCGGATCCGGCGGGGCTCGGCTCCCCGGGACCGGATCCGGCCACGACGAGGCGGCGGCGCTAGGGCACCGTGGTGGAGCAGCGGTGGGAGACGGCGGCGGGGCTGGCGAGGTGCGTCGATGGTGCGGGGCGAGTGGGGCCGCACCAGCGAAGGGCGGCGACGTTCCGGCGAGGGTTCGGCGAGCGGGCGTGGGCGGCGGTGCGCTCGGGGCCCAGGTCCGGCCCGCGGCGGGCTCGCGATGGCCTTCGGCGGGCCCGTGCGGTGGAGGGAGTTGGAGAGGCGACGTGACCGGCGGTGGTTGGGCAATGGCGGCGGCGCTGCTGATGTGGCACGCCCTCATTGGTTGGGCGACGTGGCCGGCTGGACATGTCCGGTGCAGATGGACATGTCCGGCGGCGGAGTGGGAAGGAGGCTAGGGTTTGATCTGCGCGAAATTTCATGGAGGGACACAAATTTATAGGTAGAGGGAGCTAGGAGGCTCCAAATGAGGTGCAGTTTTCGTCCACACGATCATGATCGAACGACCGAGATAATGGAGGGGGTTTTGGTGGGTTTTGGTCCACTTTGGAGGGGTGTTGGGCTGCAACACAAATGAGGCCTTTACGGTTCCTCGGTTAACCATTGGAGTATCAAACGAAGTCCAAATGGCACGAAACTTGACAGGCGGTCTACCAGTAGTGAACCAAGGCCGATGGGCAAGTTTCGGTCCAATCCGAGTACGTTTAACACCCGCACACGAAAAGAGGCAAAAGAGGACGCTAGAGGACATAGGAGCGCCGGATTGAAAAACGGACAATGGGGAAAATGCTCGGATGCATGAGACGAACATGTATGCAAATGCGATGCACATGATGACATGATATGAAATGCATGACACGCAAACGAATGACATGGCAACGACAGCGAATAACTGGAAGACACCTGGCGCAACAGTCTCGGGGCGTTACACTTAGCTGTTCTTAATCTAATGTCCCTCGTAAAAATGAAGCCATGCCACTGTTATAAGCCATGACAAGTTTAGCCAAATGTTTTTGCCTGTAATTGTTTGAGACTCTGACTATTTCCTCTGTGCCTTTTGTGCAAACAGGGATATCCAATTCACCTGGTTGCTGTTGTGACCTTTTGGTGCACTGCACAAAACTCTTCTTAAAAGAAGTGACTTCTGTGTTGTTTAACTGGAATGTCAGAATGGAACAGTTGGTTCATTTTGGTGGAACTACACAAAGGGAGATCTGTGTTCCAATCCTCATCATCCATATTTGCGCCATAACCTTCCTTTAGGTAAGAATCATATTTAATGCATGTGTTCATCTCTATTTTCCGACTGCCATGAGAAAATAATGCTGTTTTTACTAGTACACTTGTACTCCTTCATGGACAAAACCAATTCTGAATTAGAAGGCCAATCATGTACTTGGTTTCACCAACTGGTGAGGAGAAAGAGAAACAGAGCATGAAGAGGAGGAAGAAGAAGAATAAACAATGCCAAGGCGATCTTGCTGAAGCCAGAGGCCTCAGTCGAGGCCATTCAATGGCTCCGGCAACGACTACCTTACATGTGAGACGATCCTCCAGGGAGCCCTTCCACTTTTGATGTCTCACTTAATTAATTAGGAGTACTTAAGTACCACTAATTTATTACTGCCTAATTTTCCTGTTGGAGTTAAACAAATCTTTAGTAGGACCCTATGCTGAATCATGTACGTGTGTATGTTTGTCTATGGAGGTGAATCATGTGGTGGAGCAGAGAGGGAATATTATTAGTGTCATGACATAATAGTTCTATTGTTTTTCATGTCAATTTATTTCCATTGGTTAAATGAGGCAATGTTTTGCGTATTGTCCATCATGAATTTGATGCTACTATTTGAGTAATATGCTAATGTCTTCCTATCCTTTCTCACTAAGCTAATGAAGGTTTCACCGTGTTCCTACTTGTGCAAACAGGGATCATGTTGTGCCAATCATACATTTTAGTGGAACTACACAAGACAGTACAATGAACTATATCCCAGCCAGTGCTTTAACTCTGCTGGAAGTTCTTGATAATCTTTCGATATAATCTCAGCACTGGTAAACAAGAGTGATTTCAACCATACATTTGAAGTGCACAAAAATATATACTATTGTGTGATTCCAGTGAGTACTTTATCATCTCCTATTACATGTAAAATATATACTATTTTACATGAATAAGCTTTTTTCTCAGGTTGGTACGGGCCTAAGGCCTTCATCCATATTAGTTTGTTGTCATCTCTATTTGTATCGTGCTACTGTCATGAGAAACTCCTTTATCTTTGCACGTTAAAGTTTTGCAACCTATGATAAATGGCAATGCTTTGAGTGTTGAGTTGAGCTAATTGGCACTGATTAAATAAACTAATACCTCTCTTTAAGCAAGACTACTATGTTGCTAACTTTACCCATTAAGATAATGAGGGTGCTTCTATTTGCTAGTGTATGTTTCATCAACTAGTCCCACTATTGCAGTAATATCACTCTCTCAATATATTTGCCAACAGGGATGCTTGATTTTGGTGGAACTGCACAAAAACTTTGGGTGCTTCATTGCCTCGACAGCTTCCGTCCTTTCCTGTCAGTCGCTAATCTCCGCTTGCTTTCTTCCTTCGTTGTCAGTCGCTTGGCTTATCTCGGCTTCCAGTCAAAGGAAATAGTAGTTGATATGCTACCTCACATAGGTTGGTACTGGTCTTTATCCTGATTATTGTGCCTGACATATGTATTGGTAATTTGGTATTGTGCTACTATTTGCCGATTTCATAAAGGAGTAATTTGGAGCCTGAACTCGCAGGCAAATCATTACACCGGGTGATTTCAGTAGAACTGCACAAAATGATCAGATGGACAGGTACTTATGCTGCTGCTATGTACTCCAAAGTTCACTCAGACAAGCATAGATGTTGACAAGAAGTGCCTATATTCATTCGAGTATCAACCGGCGTTGACCAATTTTCAAACTCCAAGTATTAGGAGAGTGAACACCAAAAATATTTCTTGATGCATAGCCCAGAAAAACGTAGTCCAGTCTTTGGTCCCAACTTGTGCCTTTTGGTTATCGGCACATATGGTAGCGAACTATATGGCATGGAGTCTAAAGATTCCAGACAAGTTGGTTGACGCGTATATTCATCTGGCACTTAATCAGTCTGCACGCCAAGGATGCTCCATTTCAGTTGAACTGCACAAAAAATTTGGGTGGTTCATTTTCTCAACCGCCTCCTTTCTCGTCTGCAATGTAGAATTTTGGCGAGATACAGGACCAAGATGAGCCAGTAAACTAGTTGGATGAAAGTAGTGGCCAAGTTGCTCAAACCTCCCTCGGCATGAGGCCACTATTTGAGGATAAACCTACAAGCAAAGTTCAGATTGTCTGTGCTGCCTCTTATGTACTCGAAAGTTTACTCGTACAAGAACTAATTTTAGCAAGAAGTACCTCCGATTGAACACCATTTACCAGTCTGTACCCTAGGTAATTAAAGTTCGTCCATGGATCATATTGGCTGTGATCTCAATCATTTGGATGCATAAACATACTGAACATGTGTATATCTGAATCTTTTTGTGAATTATGTATGAATATTGTCGTGTGATCTATCAATCATTTGGATGCATAGATATGTTGAGCTCGTGTATATATGAATCTTTTGAGTTGTTGATAGTGAATGTTGGCTATGAATATGAACGTGTCTTGTGAACCTGAGTTTGATATGAATGTTTACCTTTCCTGTTGTATTTGTGTGTGAACTTGTTAGTATGCCTACTGTGGGGTATAAAACGCAGGTCTCTTATAAAAGTAATGATGTGTCCAATTTATGTTTTCCCTTCTAACCACATTATATATATTTATATTATTACTATTATCGTATATTTTATAGAGACTTATATATATATATATATTATAAAAACATCCCACGTGTTATTAACTTATAAAAGTAAATGTTTAACGGAAGTTGGCAAGGAAAATCCTGGTTGTTTTTGACTCACGGGCAAGGAAAATCCTGGTGATTGCGTACAAAAGCTTGCGAAGATTTTAAGGACCAATTTAATAATAACGCGCTCATTTTTATTTTGAGCAATAACTCGCTAATTTCTTAATTATATATATATAATGTGCCTCTCCAGTTTATTCTTTAATATTAATTGCTCCTTCTAACATAACATTATATATATAACGAGCCCACCTAATACGTGTATTTCAAGGAAGTGCAAATGGGCTGGGATTTCTTAGAAAATATAAATGGGTCTGATTGACGCGAAATTATTTGTTCACCCAGCCCAGCAAATGGACTGTACATTCTAGAAAACATGGGTTAAATATATGCCACATTTTTGCAGGCTAACATGTGGGCCAATAGGTCGAAGCCTACGCAGGGTGTTGTCAACTTGGTCAACAAATGATTGTGTCATCCACAGCCATTGGATTTATATCCAACGGCCGGCATGCACCTTCAATCTCTCGTCTTCTTCCTCCAGCGTCACCGGGACCGCCTGGTCCGGCCTCCGGCAGCTAGCGGCTCAGCTTAGCATGCATCACTGCGAAGCGCTACCCCACCGCCGGCCAGGCTATCCCTCCACCCCTTGACACCTCCTGTTATTCTCCACAAACTACAGCCCCACGCCGCAATAGAACCAGTTATAACCCTTCTCCTCCTCTCAATCTGCGACTCCACTGCCGCGTTTTCCCATCTCCGAGTCATTCCCGTCCGGGGCCTCGCCGTCGTCCATCGCCTCGCTGCGTTCGGTGCGGCGTGGTCAACAAACGAGAGTCATCGGAAGAGGACTGTACGTGGAGAGCCTGACGGCTGGGACCCACGAGGTCCATGGTCGCACACAAGGAAAGTTCCTCCTTATTAAGCTGAAGAAAAGTGTTTCCTCGACCTGACAGCTGGGACCCACCGGCTGTATCTTCGCACGGAAGAACTGCCTCCTTGTTTTGCAAAAAAAATTATTCATCCCGTTGACAGCTGGGACCCATCAGATTTGGTGACTGACTTGTGGGCCTACTAAGTGGACGTGTATGCATGGCTTTGTCAACTTAATCAACAAATGATTCTAGCAGCTGGATCGTTGGATGTTAATCCAACAACCGTGCTCCTTCTTCAACCTCTGTTCTTGCTCCTGTCTCCCATGGACGGCACCGCGGCTGTGCTGCCGCGCACCCGAATCAGTGAAGTTTCCCACTCCTCTCCATCTGTGACTCCACTGCCCCGTCTTCCCCATCTCCGTGTCATTCTAGTCTGGGTGTGCTCGGCACGGTGTGGTCAACATGGTCAACAACCGAGAGTCATCGGAAGATGACTGTACGTGAGAGGCTGACAGTGGGGACGCACCACGCCCATGGACGCATGCATGCAACAAAACGCGGCGAGGTCAACGTGGTCAAGAAACGACTTCCATCGGAAGTATACTGTACGTGGAGAGTCTCAACTGGGTCCATGGCCGCAGCAAGTAAGTGCCTCCTTATTATGCGGAAAATAATGATTCCTCCAACTGACAGCAGGGACCCACTGGACGGGCCACCGTATTTTGCGAAAAAAATGTTTACCCCCTGACTGTTGGGACCCACCTGACGGGCCACCGTATTTCGCGAAAAAAACGTTCCCCGCTGTCAGCTCGGACCCACCGAAAGTGCCTCCTTATTACGCACAAAAAAATGAATACTCCCCCGGCTAGCCGGGACCCACCTTGGTGGGAGGCTGACTTGTGGGCCTACTAAGTTGACGGGGACGAAGGGCCTTGTCAACTTAGTCAATATGAATGATTCTAGCTCCAGTGACCGTACGATGTCCATCCAACGGCCGTAGTGGTTCTTCAACCTCTGGTCTTCTTGCTCCAGCCGCCCAAAGCAGCGCCGGTCGTGCCGCATGCTCCTGCCTCCCGTGGCCGGCTGTGCGGCCGTGGAGGCCTCACCGCCCCCTACTATTCCCACCGCTGGCCAAGCCCTGCGGCGATGGCAGCCTCACACCGCAGCCGAACCAGTGAACCCTCATACTCCTCTCCGCGCAGGCTTCCACTATCGCGTCTTCCCCGGCTCCGCGTCGTCCCCTTCCTAGGCCTCGCCGTCGTCCACCACTTTGGTGCTCTCCACGCGGCATGGTCAACGTGGTCAAGGAACGACTTCCATCGGAAGAGTACTGTACGTGGAGAGGCTGACAGCTGGGTCCATGGCCACAGCTCAGTTTTTTTGTGATTTGTCAAGTAAGTCGCTTTGTCAGGCCTGTTGGGCTGCAAATCTTTCAAGACGAGGAGAGCTTTCATTCGGCTGGCCGAGAAAATGGCCCATCAGTAATGAGAAATGGGATGTACATTTTTAAAACACATCAAACCGGCAATTAGTTTCAAATATCTTTTTTTTCATTTCGAGATTTTAAATTACATTAATTTTTATGCATGGAGAATTTGTTGGATTTTATATTGATATACATTTATTTTTAAAATCAGTTTGAATGTGAGTCAAAATTTCGGGATTAAAAATAGTTCGGACCACACCGAAATATGCAAAATTTCGTATAATTTTTTAACTGTGGCCACAATATGGGCTGTAATGCTAACAAAAAGAATATGGGCTCCAAAAAAACCTTAAGAATTAGCAAATGGGTTGTAAATTACTAGAAATAATGGCAGATGGGCTGTATGCTGTTTTCCACAGATTTGAGGTTTTCCTAAAAAAAGGTTGACACACAAGCAGTGACTATTGGATGTCCATCGAACGGCCGTCGTGCTTCTTCAATCTCTGCTCTTCCTGCTCCAGCCGCTCAAACAAGCGCCGGCGGGACTGCCTGCTCCCTCCTCCCTGCGGCCGGTTGTGCTGTCACGCAGGCCTCACCGCCCCACCGTACTCCCATCGCTGGCCTAGCCATCCCTCTACTCACCCACACCTGCTGTTATTCTCCGGCGACGGCAGACGAACCAGTAAACCCTCGTACAGTCGTACTCCCATCCGCGTGGGAAACAACTGCCGAGTCTTCCCTGCCTCCGTGTCGTTCCCTTCCTAGGCCTCACTGTCGTCCACCGCCCTGGTGCTCTCAGCGCGGCCTGGTCAACATGGTCAACGACCGACATGCATCTGAAGTGGACTGTATGTGGAGAGGCCGACAGCTGGGTCCACGGTCACACGCAAGGAAATGCCTCCTTATTACGTGCAAAATAATGATTCCTCCACCTGACATCAGGGACCCACTGAAAGGGCCTCTGTATTTCACGAAAAAACATTACCGCCGCTGACAGCTCGGACCCACCAGCTATATCTTCACACGCAAGGAAGTGCCTCCTTATTACACACAAAAAATGAATACTCCCCCTATTAGCTAGGTCCAAGTATAGTGGCAGGCTGACTTGTGGGCCTACTAAGTTGACGGGGACGGAGGGCTTTGTCAACTTAGTCAATATGCACGATTCTAGCTCCAGTGACCGTACGATGTCCATCCAACGACCGTAGTGCTTCTTCAACCTCTGGTCTTCTTGCTCCAGCCGCCCAAACTAGCGCCGGTCGTGCCTCGTGCTCCTGCCTCTCGTGGCCGGCTGCGATGCGGCGGAGGCCTCACCGCCCCTACTACTCCCACCGCTGACCAGGCCATCCCTCTACTCACCCACACCCCCTGTTATTCTGCGGTGATGGCAGCCTCACACCGCAGCGAACCAGTGAACCCTCGTATTCCTCTACGCGTGGGCATCCATTGCCGCGTCTTCCCCGACTCCGCTCGTCCCCTTCCTAGGCCTCGCTGTCGTCCACCGCCCTGGTGCTCTCGGCGCAGCGTGGTCAACGTGGTCAAGGAACGGCTTCCATCGGACATGGACTGTACGTGGAGAGGCTGACAGCTAGGTCCACGGCCGCAGCAAGGAAGTGCATCCTTATTACGTGCAAAATAATTATTCCTCCACCTGACAGCGGGGACCCACCGGACGGGCCACCGTATTTCGCAAAAAAAACATTTGCCCCTGACTGCTGGGACCCACCAGCTACATCTTCACACGCAAGGAAGTGCATCCGGGCAAAAAAAAAACGATTCGCCCCCTGACCGCTGGGACCCACCAGCTACATCTTCGCAGGCAAGGAAGTGCCTGACAGTCGGGACCCACCTAGTCGAAGCGTACATAGCGTTGTCATTCTAGTCGCGAACGTGTACGTACATATATACTGGTGGATGTAGAGGCGCGCACGTGTAGTAGTAGAGGCGCGTACGTGTCGTAGTAGAGGTGCGCACGTAGCATGTACACGTACGTACAACGGCCAGGGTGCAAGAAAGAAAATACGGCCACGTACGTGTACATACGGGCGGAGTCTCGAACGCCTACTCACGCATACGTATGGCAAGGGCTCGTGTACATGGCTGGGTCGGAACAAAGAAACAGCGTCGTCGTCGTGTTCATGGGGAGGCAACGGAATGCGTCATGTTCATTAGGAGGCAACGGAATGCGTGGGAGCCAACCGGCTGGGTCGGAACGGAATGTGTGGTCGTGTTCATCGGGAGGGCTTGGATGGAACAGGCGATGGAAACGAGGCCTGGCGTACCGCATAACGGAGGAAATGGACCTCCTACGTTCGGAATGGGGTCCTGTTTATCGGGAGGGGTCTGGCGTACTGCAAAACGGAGGAAACAGACCTCCTACGGTCGAAACGGGGGTCCCGTTGATCAGGAGGGGTGTGGCGTACCGCAAAACGGACGAAACGGACCTCCTACGGTCGAAACGGGGGTCCTATTGATCGGGAGGGGTGTGTCGTACCGCAAAACGAACGAAACGGACTTGTGTTGGAGCGCTACGGTCGAAACGGGGGTCCTGTTCATTGGGAGGGGTGTGGTGTACCGCAAAACGGGACTCCCCGGGATACTGTTCATCTCCACCGTCGACCTCCTCCAGCCTCCACGGGCTCCTGTTCATCCAGCCTCCACGGGCTCCTGTTCATCCAGCCTCCACCGCGTGCTACTCCACCGGCTACTATTCAACCACCCCTCAACGGGCACCCCTCCACTGTCTACTGTTCACCCAGCCCTCCACACCACGGGGTCCTATTCAACCACCCCTCCACGGGCACCCCTCCACCGTCTACTGTTCATCCAGCCCTCCACCACACCACGAGTCCTGTTCATCCAGAGGCAACGCCACCGCTCACTGTTCATCCAACCCCCCCCCCCCCAACGCTCATTGTTCATCCCAGAGGCAGCATCGATCGGCTTCAGTTAGCAGCAGTAGTGAAGGAATCGCTCGATCGGGTTCAGTTAATAGCCATCGATCGATCGCTCGGGTTCAGTAACGCGTAGCCTGCAGTGCAATAGCTCGAGTTCAGTTAGAGCCCAATGCCTCGCTCGGGTTCAGTTAGAGCCAACGCTTCGCACACACGCGCGTACGTGTATGAGAGAAACGTGCATCGCTCGGCCCCCGACCTCCCACCGTAACCGGGAACTCCCCGAAATTTTCCTAGCCCTCGCTTCTACCACGATTTTTTCCGTCATGGACGACCCAAAGAATGTCATGCAGCTGCGTGTCCGGCCTGCCCAGGACGAAAAGCCCAATTTCTGTCATGATTTTTTGTCACAGAAGTAGGAGCCCACCACATCTATGATGATACCGGGTTTTGTCACAATTATCGTCATAGAAGTGTCATATGTATGACAGAAAAAAATTTCGTTCGACCCAAAATGTCACGGATGTGTCTTTTTTTGTAGTGCTAGCAGAAGCATCTTTAGAACATAAGTTGGACTTCATTATCTTATTTGAGACTAATAGGGATAATTTTACTTCATAATTTCTTGGCACCTTATCTGGTGGTGTTGACTTTGATTGGCACTGTTTTCCTCCAAGAGGATGATCCGGTGGGATCTTACTTGGGGTCAAGTGCAAGACACTAGAAGTACGAAATGTAGTGCTATGGGACTTTGCCATCAAATTCAAGGTGCGCTCGAAGGTGGAAGGGTTCCAATGGGCATTAGTTGCAGTATATGGAGCCGCTCAATCGGAGCTCAAACCAGACTTCCTAGCAGACCTTGTGCGCGTTTATGGGGATGAGAGATTACCTATAGTAGTCGGAGGTGATTTTAACATTATCAGGAGGAGAGACAAAAATAATAAAAATAATTTTCATGGCAGATGGTCATTTATGTTTAACATGATTATCGAAAGTCTAGACCTGAGAGAGATAGAACTCTTAGGCAGAAAGTTTACTGGGTAAACATGCAGCCAAATCCAACTTATGAGAAGTTGGATCGAGTTCTCACCAGTATTGAATGGGAACAGAAGTTTCCTTTGGTGAAAGTCCAAGCATTACAGAGAGCGATCTCCGATCACACCTCGCTGCTTGTTGACTTTGGGGAGGCGACACATGCAGGAAACAACAATGTCTTCTCTTTCGAACTAGCATGGTTTGAGAGAGAGGGCTTCATTGATCCCATAGCCCAGGAATGGGTTAAGTCCACAGGAGGGAGGACGAATATTGAGAGATGGCAAAAGAAGATTAGGCACTTGAGGCAGTTCCTGAGGGGCTGGGCTAAAAATGTAGGCGGAATTTATAAGGTGGAAAAGGACAGGCTGATTGCGGCTTGAACTACGTCAGTATTTCCCAAAAGAGGAAGGGATGATGCAGCACAACTACAATAGGTATTTCTCTGAGTGATGAGACCAAGGTTATCGAATTAGTAGGAGAACCACGCAACACTACATGAACGGCACCTGCACACAAAGAACAAATACTTGCAACCCAATGTAAAAGAGGGGTTGTCAATCCTTCCCACATAAAAGATAGGTAAAAATTGTAGTATATTGGATAAATAGATCTGATAACCCACAAGTATAGGGGATCGCAACAGTTTTCGAGGGTAGAGTATTCAACCCAAATTTATTGATTCGACACAAGGGGAGCCAAAGAATATTCTCAAGTATTAGCAGCTGAGTTGTCAATTTAACCACACCTAGAAACTTAATATCTGCAGCAAGGTATTTAGTAGCAAAGTAATATGATAGTAGTGGTAACGGTAGCAAAAGTAATATTTTTGGTTTTATAGTGATTGTAATAGTAGCAACGGAAAAGTAAATAAGCGAAGAACAATATATAAAAATCTCGTAGGCAATTGATAGGTGATGGGAATTATGTCAGATGCGATCGATCATGCAACAATTATAACATAGGGTGACACAGAACTAACTCCAGATCATCAATGTAAAGTAGGCATGTATTCCAAATATAGTCATGCGTGCTTATGGAAAAGAACTTGCATGACATCTTTTGTCCTACCCTCCCGTGGCAGCGGGGTCCTATTGGAAACTAAGGGATATTAAGGCCTCCTTTGAATAGAGTACTGGACCAAAGCATTAACACATAGTGAATACATGAACTCCTCAAACTATGGTCATCACCGGTAATGGTCTCAATTATTGTCACTTCGGGATTAACGAATCATGACACATAATAGCTGACTATAGACTTGCAAGATAGGATCAAGAACTCACATATATTCATGAAAACATAATAGGTTCAGATCTGAAATCATGGCACTCGGGCCCTAGTGACAAGCATTAAGCATAGCAAAGTCATAGCATCATCAATCTCAGAACATAGTGGATACTAGGGATCAAACCCTAACAAAACTAACTCGATTACATGATAAATCTCATCCAACCCATCACCGTCCAGCAAGCCTATGATGGAATTACTCAGGCACGGCGGTGACCATCATGAAATTGGTGATGGAGGAAGGTTGATGATGACGATGGCGACGGATTCCCCTCTCTGGAGCCCAGAACGGATTCCAAATCAGCCCTCCCGAGAGAGTTTAGGGCTTGGCGGCGGCTCCGTATCATAAAACACGATGAATCCTTCTCTCTGATTTTTTTTCTCCCCGAAAGTGAATATATGGAGTCAAGGTGGACGTCGGTGGAGCATCAGGGGGCCCACGAGGCAGGGGGCGCGCCCAGGTGGGTAGGAACGCCCTCACCCTCGTGGACATGGTGTTGGCCCCTTGATGTGGATTCTTCTTCTAGTATTTTTTATATATTCCAAAAATAATCTCCGTTGATTTTCAGGTCATTCCGAGAACTTTAATTTCTGCACAAAAATAACACCATGGCAATTCTGCTAAAAACAGCGTCAGTCCGGGTTAGTTCCATTCAAATCATGCAAGTTAGAGTCCAAAACAAGGGCAAAAGTGTTTGGAAAAGTAGATACGACGGATACGTATCAACTCCCCCAAGCTTAAACCTTTGCTTGTCAAACTTAAAGTGATAAAGAAAAGCTTTTACAAACTCTGTTTGCTCTTGTTGTTGTAAATATGTAAAGCCAGTATTCAAGTTTTCAGCAAAGATTATGAACTAACCATATTCACAATAACATTTAGGTCTCATGTTTGCTCATATCAATGGCATAATCAGCTAGCGAGTAATAATAACAAATCTCGGATGACAACACTTTCTCAAAACAATCATGATATGATATAACAAGATGGTATCTCGCTAGCCCTTTCTGAGACCGCAAAACATAAATGCAGAGCACCTTTAAAGATCAAGAACTGACTAGGCATTGTAATTCATGGTAAAAGAGATCCAGTAACAGTCATACTCAATGTAGACTAACAGTAATGGATGCAAATGACAGCGGTGCTCTCCAACTGGTGCTTATTAATAAGAGGATGATGACTCAACATAAAAGTAAATAGATAAGCCCTTCGCAGAGGGAAGCAGGGATTTGTAGAGGTGCCAAAGCTCGATTCTGAAATAGATATGAATAATATTTTTAGCGGTATACTTTCATTGTCAACAGAACAACCGAAAGATCTCGATATCTTCCATGCTACACACATTATGGGCAGTTCCCAAGCAGAATGGTAAAGTTTATACTCCCCCACCACCAACAAGCATCAATCCATGGCTTGCCCGAAACAACGGGTGCCTCCAACTAACAACAATCATGGGGGAGTTTTGTTTGCAATTATTTTGATTTGATTTGAGCATGGGACTGGGCATCCCGGTGACTAGCCATTTTCTCGTGAATGAGGAGCAGAGTCCACTCCTCTTGAGAATAACCCGCCTAGCATGGAGGATACATACAGCCCTAGTTGATACATGAGCTATTCAAGCATACGAAACAGAATGTTTATTTCAAGGTTTAGAGTTTGACACATACAAATTTACTTGGAACGGCGGGTAGATACCGTATATAGGTAGGTATGGTGGACTCATATGGAATAACTTTGGGGTTTATGGAATTGGATGCACAAGCAGTATTCCCGCTTAGTACAAGTGAAGGCTAGAAATAGACTGGGAAGCGACCAGCTAGAGAGCAACAACAGTCATGAACATGCATTAAAATTAATCAACACCGAATGCAAGCATGAGTAGGATATCGTGGAGGCTATGTTGATTTTGTTTCAACTACATGCGTGAACATGTGCCAAGTCAAGCCACTCGAATCATTCAAAGGAGGATACCACCCTACCATACCACATCACAACCATTTTAATAGCATGTTGGCACGCAAAATAACCATTGTAAACTCCTAGCTAATTAAGCATGGCATAAGCAACTACAATCTCTAATTGTTATTGCAAATATGTTTCTTTCATAATAGGCTGAATCAGGAACGATGGACTAATCATATTTACAAAAACAAGGGAGGTCGAGTTCATACCAGCTTTCCTCATCTAAATAAGTTCATCATATAATCATCATTACTGCCTTTCACTTGCACGACCGAACGATGTGGATAATAATAATAGTGCATGTGCATTGGACTAAGCTGGAATCTGCAAGCATTCAATTCAAGAAAGAAGACAAGGTAATATGGGCTCTTTGATAGATCAACAATAATGCATATAAGAGCCACTCAACATTTTCATTATGGTCTTCTCCTCTCGACCCCAAAAGGAAAGAAAAGAAACAAAACTATTTACACGGGAAAGCTCCCAACAAGCAAAAGAAGAACGAGAAATCTTTTTGGGTTTTCTTTTTAATTACTACTACACGCATGGAAAGTAAACTAGCTAAAAGCTACAACTAATTTTTTTTGTTTTTCTTAAGGTTTTTCAAACACACAAGAAGAAAGCGAGAAAATGAAAATAAACTAGCGTGGATGATACAATGAAAAAGTATGAGCACCGACAACTAGCATGAGTGTGTGAACATGAATGTAATATCGGTGAGAGATACATACTCCCCCAAGCTTAGGCTTCTGGCCTAAGTTGGTCTATGCCCATGGATCAAAGTTGTAACTGGGGTCATACTGAGAAGGGTCCTCAGATTGCCACTGGCTGGCGATCTCCTCCGGGTTCCACTGGTAAACAGACTGACGGTGAGGGTCAGATTGTGGCTCCGGCTCTGCAGCTGACATCTAGTTCCGGTAGGCAAGAATGTCCTCCGGCAGAACAAGGTACTTGCCTGAAAATATGTCAAACAAAGAAGGCGCAGGCAAGGTAATAAACTCACAATAATTTTTGTTAAGTATCAATTTGTATTTGAGTGTCTTATTCCTATCCTTAATAATAAACTCATGTGCTAACATACTTTTATAACCTAGAGCAATAGGAGGCAGTAACTTTTCCTCTTTCTCATAATGCCTGATAGGTATGTTAAAGTGTGCAGCAAGGCACGAGGCAAAGATGCCTCCGAGGACGGGGCCCTTAGCACGGTTCATTTAACCATCTAGCAACAATAGCGCCTAAGATGAAAGTAGTATCATTAAACAAGGCATGGTGCAAAATGGCAATATCCGGAGCACTGAGGTTCCCACAGTTCACGTGACCAATTAAGCATCTACTAGCAAATATTGCGAAGTAACGTAAAACAGGAAAATGTATGCTAGTGATTCTCGCATCGGAAACTTTCCTCGTTTCCCCTACAACAATCATATCAATAAATCCCTCCACACCATTACGATGTGGTTCCTCTATGCTGCCCTCAAAGGGTATCAAACAGACCCGGCAAAAATCATAAAACGACATCTCCTTATGCACATCATATAAATAAAATTCCACCGAAGGTGGTGATCTCCTAGCATGGAAATGAAAATTTTGCACAAAGATATTGGTGAGTAAGAGATACTATTCACGCAGGTCGTGGAGGAAGGCGGTGAGGCCTGCATTCTCAGCCAAATGATAAAAATCTTCATGAATCCCGGCTCCTTTCAAGAACTCATCACAAGGCCATTCACATGGCCGAACCTCCGCAGTACATGGGAGATTATACTTGGGCTTCTTATTCTCTTCATCTTGCTTATCCTTCGAGTTTCGGCTCGATGAGCCCCTCAAAAATATCTTCATCTTTTTCTGAAAATTTTAGTAACTTAAAATAAAAGTGAGCCAAACTCAACAAAATTGATAGCAACTACTCCTACAAGTGCCTAGAGGCCATATCATGCATTAAAAGTACTTTTGACCATATAAATTTGACATGCAAGCTCAAGAACAGGGAACCTAAGCAACAAAAATTTGCAATGAATAAAGCAGTAGAACAAAAAACTAATTGGACCATTGGAGGAGTCACATACCAAAGAACAATCCCCCAAAGCAGTTTTGTGAATGGAGCTTTGAGCAAGGAGATCAAAAATGGCAGCAAGATGAGCAAGAACTCGGGTTTGAGCTGGTTGGTGATTTTTTAGGAGGAAGGAGTGTGTAGTGGCTGGAATAAGTGGAGGGGACCCACGTGGGGTCCACAAGGCAGGGGGCGTGCCCTCCACCCTCGTGGGCACGTGGATGCTCCCCCTGCCGTGTTTTCAGTGCCAGATATTCTTCAATATTCTAGAAAAAATCATTTTTAAATTTCAGGGCATTTGGAGAACTTCCATTTTTGGGGTATTTTCTATTGCATGGATAATTCAGAAAACAGACAGGACATACTATTTTTGCTTTATTTAATATAAATAATAGAAAGTAAAAAGAGGGTACAGAGAGTTGTGTTTTCTAAATTCATCCATCTCATGCTCATCAAAAGGAATCCACTAACAAGGTTGATCAGGTCTTGTTAACAAACTCATTTCGAATAACATGAAACCAGAGAATTTTCGAATAACACTAGGTTACCTCAACGGGGATATGCATGTCCCCAACAATAAGAATATCATATTTCTTCTTGACAGTAGGAAGAGGAAATTTAAAACCTCCAATAGTGATTGTTGAAATTTTTCCAATAGAATTTATACTGTGGACTTGAGGTTGTTTCCTCGAAAAGTGTACCTATGCTCATTACCATTAACATGAAAAGTGACATTGCCTTTGTTGCAATCAATAACAGCCCCTGCAGTATTCAAAAAGGGTCTACCAAGGATAATTGACATAATATCGTCCTCGGGAATATCAAGAATAACAAAGTCCGTTAAAATAGTAACGTTTGCAACCACAACAGGCACATCCTCACAAATACCGACATGTATAGCAGTTGATTTGTCAGCCATTGGCAAAGATATTTCGATAGGTACCAACTTATTCAAATCAAGTGTACGATATAAAGAGAGAGGCATAACACTAACACCGGCTCCAAGATCACATAAAGTAGTTTTAACATAGTTTCTTTTAATGGAGCATGGTATAGTTGGTACTCCTGGATCTCCAAGTTTCTTTGGTATTCCACCCTTAAAAGTATAATTAGCAAGCATGGTGGAAATTTTAGCTTCCGGAATCTTTATTTTATTAGTAACAATATCTTTCATGTACTTAGCATAAGGATTCATTTTAAGCATATCAGTTAAATGCATACGCAAAAAGATAGGTCTAATCATTTCAGCAAAAGCGCTCAAAATCCTCATCATCCTTTCTCTTGGATGGTTTAGGAGGAAAAGGCATGGGTTTTTGAACCCATGGTTCTCTTTCTTTACCGTGCTTCCTAGCAACAAAGTCTCTCTTATCATAACGTTGATTCTTTGATAGTGGGTTATCAAGATCAACATCAGGTTCAATCTCTACATCATTATCATTGCTAGGTTGCGCATCAACATGAACATCATCATTAACATTATCACTAGGTTCATCTTCATTACCAGATTGTGTTTCAGCATCAGAAATAGAAATATCATTGGGATTCTCAAGTGTGTCAACAACAGGTTCACTAGAAGCATGCAAAGTCTTATCATTTTTCTTTTTCTTCCTCTTAGAAGAACTAGGTGCATCAATATTAATTCTCTAAGAATCTTGCTCAATTCTCTTAGGATGGCCCTCGGGATACAAAGGTTCCCGAGTCATTTTACCTCCTCTAGTCATAACTCAAATAGCATTATCATTTTTCTTATTGTTTAATTCATTGAGCAAATCATTCTAGGCCTTAAGTACTTGTTCTACTTGAGTGGTAACCATAGAAGCATGTTTACTAATAAGTTTAAGTTCACCTTTAACATTAGCCATATAATCACTCAAGTGTTCAAGCATATCAGCATTGTGTTTCAATTGTCTACCAACATAAGCATTGAAGTTTTCTTGTTTAACCATGAAGTCATCAAACTCATCCAAGCATGGGCTAGCAAACTTAGTAAATGGGGTTTCACATTTATCGAATCTATAGAGAGAATTTACCTTTACTACCTATGTCGGGTTGTCAAGACCATGTATTTCTTCAATAGGTGGTAAATTCTTAACATCTTCAGTTTTAATACCTTTTTCTTTCATAGATTTCTTTGCCTCTTGCATATCTTCAGGACTGAGAAATAGAATACCCCTTTTCTTCGGAGGTGGTTCAGGAAGTGTCCAATTATTTTCATTAGTCAACATATTATTCAATAGCAATTTAGCTTGATCAATAGTTCTTTCCCTGAAAACACAACCAGCACAACTATCCAGGTGGTCTCAGGAAGCATCGGTTAGTCCATTATAAAAGATATCAAGTATTTCATTTTTCTTGAGAGGGTCATCAGGCAAAGCATTAAGTAATCGGAGAAGCCTCCCCCCAAGCTTGTGGGAGACTCTCTTCTTCAATTTGCACAAAATTATATATTTCCCATAAGGCAGCTTGTTTCTTATGAGCGGGGAAATATTTAGCAGAGAAGTAATAAATCATATCTTGGGGACTACACACACAAACAAGATCAAGGGAATTAAACCATGTTTTAGCATCACCCTTTAATGTGAACGGAAACAACTTAAGGATAAAGTAATAACGACTTTTCTCATCATTAGTGAATAGGGTGGCTATATCATTTAATTTAGTAAGATGTGCCACAATAGTTTTAGATTCATAGCCATAAAAAGGATCAGATTCTACTATAGTAATTAACTCGGGATCGACAGAGAAATCATAATCCTTGTCAGTAATAAAGATAGGTGAAGTAGCAAAAGCAGGGTCATATTTCATTCTAGCATTCAAAGACTTTTCTTTAAGCTTAGCTAATAATTTCTTAAGATCAGATCTATCATTGCAAGCTAAGAAGTCTCTAGCAGTTTCTTCATCCATAACATAACCCTCAGGAACAACAGGCAATTCATATCTAGGGGGAGAATCTCATCATCACTTTAATCAATATTACCAGTTTCAATAATTTCATTCTCCCTAGCCCTAGCAAGTTGTCATCAAGAAATTCACCTAGTGGCATAGTAGTATCAAGCATAGAAGTAGTTTCATCATAAGTATCATGCAAAGCAGAAGTGGCATCATCAATAGCATGTGACCTATCAGAATCAATAGCATGTGTAGGTGTCGCAAGTTTACTCAAAACAGAAGGTGAATCAAGTGCGGAGTTAGATGGCAAATCCTTACCTCCCCTCGTAGTTGAGGGAAAAATCTTGGATCTTTGATCTTTCAAGTTCTTCATAGTGATAAGCAGATATAAATCCCAAGTGACTCAAAGAATAGAGCTATGCTCCCTAGCAACGGCGCCAGAAAATAGTCTTGATAACCCACAAGTATAGGGGATGGCAACAGTTTTCGAGGGTAGAGTATTCAACCCAAATATATTGATTCGACACAAGGGGAGCCAAAGAATATTCTCAAGTATTAGCAGCTGAGTTGTCAATTCAACCACACCTAGAAACTTAATATCTGCAGCAAGGTATTGATGACCCACAAGTATAGGGGATCTATCGTAGTCCTTTCGATAAGTAAGAGTGTCGAACCCAACTAGGAACAGAAGGAAATGATAAGCGGTTTTCAGCAAGGTATTCTCTACAAGCACTGAAATTATAGGTAATAGATAGTTTTGTGATAAGATAATTTGTAACGAGCAACAAGTAACAAAAGTAAATAAAATGCAGCAAGGTGACCCAATCCTTTTTGTAGCAAAGGACAAGCCTGGACAAACTCTTATATAGAAGAAAGCGCTCCCGAGGGCACATGGGAATTATCGTCAAGCTAGTTTTCTTCACGTTCATATGATTCGTGTCCGGTACTTTGATAATTTGGTATGTGGGTGGACCGGTGCTTGGGTACTGTCCTTACTTGGACAAGCATCTCACTTATGATTAACCTCTATTGCAAGCATCCGCAACTACAACAAAAGTATTAAGGTAAACCTAACCATAGCATGAAACATATGGATCCAAATCAGCCCCTTACGAAGCAACGCATAAACTAGGGTTTAAGCTTCTGTCACTCTAGCAACCCATCATCTACTTATTACTTCCCAATGCCTTCCTCTAGGCCCAAATAATGGTGAAGTGTCATGTAGTCGACGTTCACATAACACCACTAGAGGAGAGACAACATACATCTCATCAAAATATCGAACGAATACCAAATTCACATGACTACTAATGATACGTCTCCAACGTATCTATAATTTTTGATTGCTCCATGCTACATTATCTACTGTTTTGGACTATATTGGGCTTTATTTTCCACTTTTATATTATTTTTGGGACTAACCTATTAACCGGAGGCCCAGCCCAGAATTGCTGTTTTTTTTGCCTATTTCAGTGTTTCGAAGAAACGGAATATCAAACGGAGTCCAAACAGAATGAAACCTTCGGGGACGTGATTTTCTCACAGAACGTGATCCAGGAGACTTGGACACTACGCCAAGGCATCAGAGAGGCAGTCACGAGGGTGGGGGGCGCCCCCCTAGGGCATGCCCCCCTGCCTCGTGGGCCCCTCGGTGCTCCACCGACGTACTCCTTCCTCCTATATATACCTACGTACCCCCAAACGATCAGAACAGGAGCCAAAAACCTAATTCCACCGCCGCAACTTTCTGTATCCACGAGATCCCATCTTGGGGTCTGTTCCGGAGCTCCGCCGGAAGAGGGCCGTCATCACGGAGGGCTTCTACATCATCATAGCCTCTCCGATGAAGTGTGAGTAGTTTACCTCAGACCTTCGGGTCCATAGTTAGTAGCTAGATGGCTTGTTCTCTCTTTTTGGATCTCAATACAAAGTTCTCCCCCTCTCTTGTGGATATCTATTCGATGTAATCTTCTTCTTTTTGCGGTGTGTTTGTTGAGACCGATGAATTGTGGGTTTATGATCAAGTCTATCTATGAATAATATTTGAATCTTCTCTGAATTCTTTTATGTATGATTGGTTATCTTTGCAAGTCTCTTCGAATTATCCGTTTGGTTTGGCCAACTAGATTGGTAGTTCTTGCCATGGGAGAAGTGCTTAGCTTTGGGTTCGATCTTGCGGTGTCCTTTCCCAGTGACAGAAGGGGCAGCAAGGCACGTATTGTATCGTTGCCATCGAGGATAACAAGATGGGGTTTATTTCATATTGCATGAATTTATCTCTCTACATCATGTCATCTTGCTTAAGGCGTTACTCTGTTTTTAACTTAATACTCTAGATGCATGCTGGATAGCGGTCGATGAGTGGAGTAATAGTAGTAGATGCAGAATCGTCTCAGTTTACTTGTCACGGACGTGATGCCTATATACATGATCATGCCTAGATATTCTCATAACTATGCTCAATTCTGTCAATTTCTCAACAATAATTTGTTCACCCACCATAGAATACTTATGCTCTTGAGAGAAGCCACTAGTGAAACCTATGGCCCCCGGGTCAATTCTCATCATATCAATCTCCAACACTTTAATCTTGCTTTGCTTTTTACTTTTTCTTTACTTTTTAATTTGCATCTCTATACCAAAAATACCAAAAATATTATATCCATCAGATTTCACTCTCGTATGTGACCGTGAAGGGATTGACAACCCCTAATCGCGTTGGTTGCAAGTAGCTATCCTTTTGTGCAGGTACGAGGGACTTGAGCGTGGCCTCCTACTGGATTGATACCTTGGTTCTCAAAAACTGAGGGAAATACTTACGCTAATCTGCTACATCATCCCTTCCTCTTCGGGGAAATCCAACGCAAGCTCAAGAGGTAGCAAGAAGGATTTCTGGCGCCGTTTCTGGGGAGTCTACGCAAAAAGTCAATATACCAAATACCCATCACAATCCCTATCTCTCGCATTACATTATTTGCCATTTGCCTCTTGTTTTCCTCTCCCCCACTTCACCCTTGCCATTTTATTCGCCCTCTCTCTCTCTCTATCCTCCCTCTCTTTTTCTGTTTGCCTCTTTTCCCTCGCCATGTCAAAACCGAAAAGAGTTGGGAGTTCTCTCCCAAATTCTAGTGCTTTAGACAATCCTGCTATCTTATCTAAACTCATAAATCGGAATGCTATGGAACAACTTGCCAGACTTTATCAATGAGAACCTTAGTAATTTTGATGAAGATGATTCTGGAATTTTTCGTTATTTACTTGATGAATCTTTGAAAGATGCTTGGGATAGGCTGTGAAGGATCCGGGCTAGCTATGTACCCCAATATCAAATTGAGGTTTACTTAAAAAGCTTTTATGTTGGGCTAACCGCTTCATTCAAACAAGTTTTAGATTCTATTTTTGAGGGGGGGTTTCTTGAAGGGGACCCCATAGATACCTATGAGAGGATGAAAATTATATTTGCGCACCCCATTAATGAGAAAGCTGAAATCACATCTCTCTTGCTTTCTTACCAAAACAAATCTATTAAAGAGATAAAAGCTAGCCTAGATGCCAATTTCCGCAACATTATTAATCTTTCTTCTACCATTAATGGACATGTACTCTGTCAAAATAGAAAGATTAATTCCATAGTTAACAAGTTTGCTCTCTTTTTCTCTAAAACCAAAGATGGCAATACCTAGATCTATCCTCGCTTTTATGCCTAGCTAGGGGCGTTAAACGATAGCGCTTGTTGGGAGGCAACCCAAATTTGTTTTTATTCCTTGCTTTTTTCTCCTGTTTAGTAATAAATAATTTATTTATCCTCTGTTTTGGTTGTGTTTTCTGTGTTTAATTAGTGTTTTTGCCAAGTAGAACCGTTGGGAAGACTTGGGGAAAGTCTTGTTGAACTTGCTGTAAAAAACAGAAACTTTAGCGCTCACGAGAACTGCTGTCATTTTTATTTTAAGAGTTATATTTAGTTAATTCTGTCTGCAGATGATTAA
Source organism: Triticum aestivum (assembly GCF_018294505.1). NCBI lineage: Eukaryota > Viridiplantae > Streptophyta > Magnoliopsida > Poales > Poaceae > Triticum > Triticum aestivum. Next base: position 68,370,080 of record NC_057794.1, on the reverse strand, counting down.
TAGATAAATTCCTCACGTCCAGCAATTTATTTTAGAATTTTTCGGGTTAAAGATCTTGTGCTAGCTACAGATTACTACAGACTGTTCTGTTTTTGACAGATTCTGTTTTTCGTGTGTTGTTTGCTTATTTTGATGAATCTATGGCTAGTAAAGTTTATAATCCATAGAGAAGTTGGAATACAGTAGGTCTAACACCAATATAAATAAAGAATGAGCTCATTACAGTACCTTGAAGTGGTTTTTTGTTTTCTTTCGCTAACGGGGCTCACGAGTTTTCTACTTTAAGTTTTGTGTTGTGAAGTTTTCAAGTTTTAGGTGAATTCTTTTGATGGATTATGGAACAAGGAGTGGCGAGAGCCTAAGCTTGGGGATGCCCATGGCACCCCAAAGATAATCCAAGGACACCAAAAAGTCAAACTTGGGGATGCCCCGGAAGGCATCCCCTCTTTCGTCCACTTCCATCGGAAATTTACTTGGAGCTATATTTTTATAAACCAACATGATATGTGTTTTGCTTGCAGCGTCTTGTATTATTTGTGTCTTTGTGTTTTAGTATGCCACAATCATCCTTGATGTACACACCTTTTGAGAGAGCCATACATGAATTAAAATTTGATAGAATACTCTATGTGCTTCACTTATATCTTTTGAGCATTATAATTTTGCTCTATGTGCTTCACTTATATCTTTTGAGCTATGTAGTTTTGCTCTATGTGCTTCACTTATATCTTTTTGAGCTAAAGTAGTTTTGCTCTATGTGCTTCACTTATATCTTTTTGAGCTAAGTAGTTTTGTTCTATGTGCTTCACTTATATCTTTTGAGCGTTATAATTTTGCTCGATGTGCTTCACTTAGATCTTTTAGAGCACGGTGGTGGATTTGTTTTAAAGAAACTATTGATCTCTCATGCTTCACTTAAATTATTTTGAGAGTCTCTTAATAGCTTGGTAATTTGCTTAATAATAATATGCTTGGTATTCAAGATTTGTGAAACTTTCTTTTGAGTGTGTTGAATACTAAGAAAAGATTGAAGCATGATAATTGTTTTGAGATATGGAGGTGATAATATTAGAGTCATGCTAGTTGAGTAGTTGTGAATTTAAAAAATACTTGTGTTAAAGTTTGTGATTCCCGTAGCATGCACGTATGGTGAACCGTTATGTGATGAAGTCGGAGCATGATTTATTTATTGATTGTCTTCCTTATGAGTGGCGGTCTGGGACGAGCGGTGGTCTTTTCCTACCAATCTATCCCCCTAGGAGCATGCATGTAATACTTTGCTTTGATAACTTCTAGATTTTTGCAATAAGAATATGAGCTCTTTATGACTAATGTTGAGTCCATGGATTATACGCACTCTCACCCTTCCACCTTTGCTAGCCTCTCTAATACCGCGCACCTTTAGCCGGTATCATACACCCACCATATACCTTCCTCGAAACAGCCACCATACCTACCTATCATGGCATTTCCATAGCCATTCCGAGATATATTGCCATGCAACTTTCCACCGTTCCGTTTATCATGACACATTCATCATTGTCATATTGCATATCCCGGTACACCGCCGGAGGCATTCATATAGAGTCATATTTTGTTCTAAGTATCGAGTTGTAATTGTTGAGTTGTAAGAAAAATAAAAGCGTGATGATCATCATTTTTAGAGCATTGTCCCAAGTGAGGAAAGAATGATGGAGACTATGATTCCCCCATAAGTCGGGATGAGACTTCGGACGAAAAAATAAATAAAAGAGGCCAAAGAAGCCGAAATAAAAAGAGAAAGAAAAGAGGCCATATAAAAAAAGGAGAAAAGGCCCAAAAATGAGAGAAAAAGAGAGAAGGGACAATGTTACTATCCTTTTACCACACTTGTGCTTCAAAGTAGCACCATGATGTTCATAATAGAGAGTCTCTCATGTTATCACTTTCATATAGTAGTGGGAATCTTTCATTATAGAACTTGGCTTGTATATTGATGTCTACTACACAACCTACTTCTTGTAGACGTTGTTGGGCCTCCAAGTGCAGAGGTTTGTAGGACAGTAGCAAATTTCCCTCAAGTGGATAACCTAAGGTTTATCAATCCGTAGGAGGCGTATGATGAAGATGGTCTCTCTTAAGCAACCCTGCAACCAAATAACAAAGAGTCTCTTGTGTCCCCAACACACCCAATACAATGGTAAATTGTATAGGTGCACTAGTTCAGCGAAGAGATGGTGAAACAAGTGGTATATCGATGGTAGATAAAGGTATTTGTAATCTGAAATTATAAAAACAGCAAGGTAACTAATGGTAAAAGTGAGCGTAAACGGTATTGCAATGATAGTAAACAAGGCCTAGGGTTCATACTTTCGCTAGTGTAAGTTCCCTCAACAATACTAACATAATTGGATCACATAACTATCCCTCAACATGCAACAAAGAGTCACTCCAAAGTCACTAATAGCGGAGAACGAACGAAGAGATTATGGTAGGGTACGAAACCACCTCAAAGTTATTCTTTCCAATCAATCCGTTGGGCTATTCCTATAAGTGTCACAAACAGCCCTAGAGTTCCTACTAGAATAACACCTTAAGATACAAATCAACCAAAACCCTAATGTCACCTAGATACTCCAATGTCACCTCAAGTATCTGTGGGTATGATTATACGATATGCATCACACAATCTCAGATTCATCTATTCAACCAACACAAAGGACCTCAAAGAGTGCCCCAAAGTTCTACCGGAGAATCACGACGAAAACGTGTGCCAACCCCTATGCATAGGTTCATGGGCGGAACCCGCAAGTTGATCATCAAAACATACATCAAGTGAATCACGTGATATCCCATTGTCACCACAGATATCCACGGCAAGACATACATCAAGTGTTCTCAAATCTTTAAAGACTCAATCCGATAAGATTACTTCAAAGGCGATACTCAATTCATTACAAGAGAGAAGAGGGGAAGGAGAAACATAAGATCCAACTATAATAGCAAACCTCGCGATACATCAAGATCGTGCCAAATCAAGAACACGAGAGAGAGAGAGATCAAACACATAGCTACTGGTACATACCCTCAGCCCCGAGGGAGAACTACTCCCTCCTCATCATGGAGAGCACCGGGATGATGAAGATGGCCACCGGAGAGGGATTGCCCCCTCCGGCAGGGTGCCGGAACGGGCCTAGATTGGTTTTCGGTGGCTACGAAGGCTTCTGGCGGCGGAACTCCCGATCTAATCTCCGTTCTGGAAGTTTTAGGGTACGTCGGTATATATGGGTGAAAGGAGTATGTCGGTGGACCGAAGGGGGGGCCACGAGGCAGGGGGCGCGCCCCCTACCCTCATGAGCTCCTCCTTTATCTTCTGATGTAGGGTCCAAGTCTATCCGGTAGGTTTCCTTCCAAAAATAACTTCTCCAGTTGATTTCGTTCCGTTTCGACTCCGTTTGATATTCCTTTTCTTCGAAACACTGAAATAGGCATAAAACAGCAAATCTGGGCTGGGCCTCCGGTTAATAGGTTAGTCCCAAAAATAATATAGAAGTGGAAAATAAAGCCCAATATTGCCCAAAACAGTAGATAATATAGCATGGAGCAATCAAAAATTATAGATACGTTGGAGACGTATCAAGCATCCCCAAGCTTAATTCATGCTCGTCCTCGAGTAGGTAAATGATAAAAAGATAACTTTTGATGTGGAATGCTAGTTGGCATAATTTTAATGTGAATCTTCTTAATTGTGGTATGAATATTCAGATCCATAAGATTCAAGACAAAAGTTCATATTGACATAAAAATGATAATACTTCAAGCATACTAACAAAGCAATCATGTCTTCTCAAAATAACATGGCCAAAGAAAGCTATCCCTACAAAATGATATAGTCTGGCTATGCTCCATCTTCACCACACAAAATATTTAAATCACGCACAACCCCGATGACAAGCCAAGCAATTGTTTCATACTTTTAATGTTCTCAAACATTTTCAATCTTCACGCAATACATGAGCATGAGCCATGGATATAGCACTTTAGGTGGAATAGAATGGTGGTTGTGGAGAAGACAAAAAAGGAGAAGATAGTCTCACATCAACTAGGCGTATCAACGGGCTATGGAGATGCCCATCAATAGATATCAATGTGAGTGAGTAGGGATTGCCATGCAATGGATGCACTAGAGCTATAAGTGTATAAAAGCTCAACAAAAGAAACTAGTGGGTGTGCATCCAACTCGCTTGCTCACGAAGACCTAGGGCATTTCGAGGAAGCACATCATTGGAATATACAAGCCAAGTTCTATAATGAAAGATTCCCACTAGTATATGAAAGTGACAACATAGGAGACTCTCTATCATGAAGATCATGGTGCTACTTTGAAGAACAAGTGTGGTAAAAGGATAGTAGAATTTCCCCTTCTCTCTTTTTCTCTCATTTTTATTTTTTTTATTTGGGCCTTTTCTCTTTTTTATGGCCTCTTTTCTTTCTTTTTTTATTTGGGCTACTTTGGCCTCTCTTTTTTTATGGGCTTCTTTGGCCTCTTTTATTTATTTTTCGTCCGGAGTCTCATCCCGACTTGTGTGGGAATCATAGTCTCCATCATCCTTTCCTCACTGGGACAATGCTCTAATAATGATGATCATCACACTTTTATTTACTTACAACTCAAGAATTACAATTCGATACTTAGAACAAGATATGACTCTATATGAATGCCTCCGGCGGTGTACCGGGATGTGCAATGACTCATGAGTGACATGTATGAAAGAATTATCAATGGTGGCTTTGCCACAAATACGATGTCAACTACATGATCATGCTAAGCAATATGACAATGATGAAGCGTGTCATAATAAATGGAACGGTGGAAAGTTGCATGGCAATATATCTCGGAATGGCTATGGAAATGCCATAATAGGTAGGTATGGTGGCTGTTTTGAGGAAGTTATATGGTGGGTGTATGGTACCGGCGAAAGTTGCACGGTACTAGAGAGGCTAGCAATGGTGGAAGGGTGAGAGTGCGTATAATCCATGGACTCAACATTAGTCATAAAGAACTCACATACTTATTGCAAAAATCTATTAGTTATCGAAACAAAGTACTACACTCATGCTCCTAGGGGGATAGATTGGTAGGAAAAGACCATCGCTCGTCCCCGACCGCCACTCATAAGGAAGGCAATCAATAAATAAATCATGCTCTGACTTCATCACATAACGGTTCACCATACGTGCATGCTACGGGCATCACAAACTTCAACACAAGTATTTCTCAAATTCACAACTACTCAACTAGCATGACTCTAATATCACCATCTCCATATCTCAAAATAGTTATCAAGTACCAAACTTCTCATAGTATTCAACACACTCATAAGAGAATTTTATTATTCTTGAATACCTAGCATATTAGGATTTTAAGCAAATTACCATGCTATTTAAGACTCTCAAAATAATATAAGTGAAGTATGAGAGTTCATCTATTTCTTCAAAATAAAACTACCACCATGCTCTAAAAGATATAAGTGAAGCACTAGAGCAAATGACAAACTACTCCGAAAGATTTAAGTGAAGATCAATGAGTAGTTAAATAATTATTTAGCTATGTGAAGACTCTCTAACATTTAATAATTTCAGATCTTGGTAATTTATTCAAACAGCAAGAAAAGCAAAATAAAATGACATCTAAGAATAGCAAACATCATGTGAAGAAGCAAAAACTTAGGATCAACCGAAACTAACCGATAATTGTTGAAGAAGAAAGGTGGGATGCCAACCGGGGCATCCCCAAGCTTAGATGCTTGAGACTTCTTGAAATATTATCTTGGGATGCCTTGGGCATCCCCAAGCTTGAGCTTTTGTGTCTCCTTAATTCCTCTCATATCACGGTCTCCCTAAATCTCAAAAGCTTCATCCACACAAAACTCAACACGAACTCGTGAGATAAGTTAGTATAAACCATTGCAAAAACCTTATCATACTCTACTGTAGAAAATCACTAAGATTATTATTCAACATTGCATACTAAATGCCTCTGCATATTTAATAGTCCTATCCTCAAATAGAATCATTAAAGAAGCAAACATATGCAAACAATGCAAACATAACAACCATCTATCTAAACAGGATAGTCTGTAAAGAATGCTGCAAAATCCATACTTCCCTAGCTCCAAAAATTATGAAAGAAAATTCACACTGTAGTAAATATATCAGAGCTTTATATGCAAAAGGTTTCAATATTTTATCACATTCTGACTTTTCTAGGGAATTATTGCAACAGCGGTAAACTTTCTGTTTTCAAACAGCAACATGTGGACTTCTAAAATAGGCTTAGTAAAGGCTATCAATGCCACTTTTATTGAAATAAAAGATGCAAAACATTGTTCTAAATAACAGCAAGCAAATCCTAACAAAATAAATTGACTCTCCAAGCAAAACACATATCATGTGGTGAATAAAAATATAGCTCCAAGTAAAGTTACCGATGAACAAAGACGAAAGAGGGGATGCCTTCCGAGGCATCCCCAATCTTAGGCTCTTGGATATCCTTGAATATTACCTTGGGATGACTTGGGAATCCCCAAGCTTAGGCTCTTGCCACTCCTTATTCCATAGTCCATCGAATCCTTACCCAAAACTTGAAAACTTCACAACACAAAACTTAACAGAAAACTCATAAGCTCCGTTAGTATAAGAAAATAAATCACCACTTCAAGGTACTATAATGAACTCATTATTTATTTACATTGGTGTTAAACCTACTGTATTCCAACTTCTCTATGGTTTATAAACTATTTTACTAGCCATAGATTCATCAAAATAAGCAAACAACACGCGAAAAACAGAATCTGTCAAAAACAGAACAGTCTGTACTAATCTGAATCAAACGTATACTTATGGAACTCATAAAATTCTGAAATAAATTGCTTGACCTGAGGAATTTATCTATTAATCATCTTAAAAATGAATTAACTAAATATCACTCTCCAAATAAAAATGGCAGCAGTCCTCGTGAGCGCTAAAGTTTCTCTTTTTTACATCATGATCAAAAAGACTTCCCCCAAGTCTTCCCAAAGGTTCTACTTGGCACAAACACTAATTAAAAGCATAAAACCACATCTAAACAGGGGCTAAATGAATTATTTATTACTAAGCAGGAGCAAAAAGCAAGGAACAAAAATAAAATTGGGTTGCCTCTCAACAAGCGCTATCGTTTAACACCCCTAGCTAGGCATGATGATTTCAATGATGCTCACATAAAGGGTAAGAATTGAAACATAAAGAGAGCATCATGAAGAATATGACTAGCACATTTAAGTCTAACATACTTCCTACGCATAGGGATTTTGTGAGCAAACAACTTATGGGAACAATAATCAACTAGCATAGGAGGGTAAAGCAAGCATAACTTCAAAGCTTTAAGCACATAGAGATGAAACTTGGTATTATTGCAATTCCTACAAGCATACGTTCCTCCCTCATAATAATTTTCAGTAGCATCATGAATGAATTCAACAATATAACCAGCACCTAAAGCATTCTTTTCAAGATCTACAAGCATAGAAAATTTACTACTCTCCACACAAGCAAAATTCTTCTCATGAATAATAGTGGGAGCAAACTCAACAAAATAACTATCATGTGATTGAAAGTTAAGATCAAGATGACAAGTTTCATGGTTATCATTATTCTTTAAAGCATACATGTCATCACAATAATCATCATAGATAGGAGGCATGCTTTAAAATTGCTCATCAAAACTTGCGGGACTAAAAATATCATCTTCATTAATCATAGCTTCCCCAAGCTTGGGACAAACATTAATTGCAGCAAATATATTCTCAAAAACATCATCTTCATTAAACATAGCATCCCAAAGCTTGGGCCTTTTCATATCATAAGCATAATCACTCTCATCATTAATAGTATGGATAGCACCAATAGTATAGCAATTATCATATTCGTCCAAGGAAGTGCCAAAAAGATTTTCAAGATCATAAGAAGTATCATTATCTTTCACAATTATATTTTCATAAGGCACAATATTAATAGGAGCAGCACTATTTGGGGGAGATATCTTTTTACCTCTCTTCCTTTTTCTTTTCTTCTTCTTCACCACATCATGTGTGGGTTCAATCCTCTTTTTGGAGCTCCTTATTAATGAGATTGGTTGAATAGGAGGCTCCTCCTCGTTACCTAATTCATCATAAGAAATATTAGGAGGATATTGGGAAGTCTCTTCCCTTTCTTTAGTATTCTCTTCATCCTTTATTTGTTTTCTTTTCTTTATGTAATTGGCAATATAAGGATTTTCAATGCAATTCACCGCGCAATACATATAAATATTCTCTAGATCAAAATCAAGAACTCTATCAAGATTAAACTTTGGAATACCCTCAGTTATACGTTTCATTTCTTCATAACCCAAAAGAAGGCTAAGCTCTTTATGATGCTCAAGGGTAATCAAATTATCACAATGTTTGGACACGACTTGATCATGAAACTAATAGCATTGGAGCTTTAAATGACCATGTTCATTGCAAAGTTCACAAGGGGCACGAAAAATATTGAATCTTTCAGCACATTCATCTAGCTCTTCTTGCAACAATTTGGTTTCTAAGTATTTATGCCTCTTGCAATATCTATCTTCCCTATTTGGTGTGTACTTGCAAACCCAGTCTACTCCACAAAAATTGACATGTTTATAGGAGGCATTTTCATCATAACTAGTGCAATCATCATTAGCATCATGGATATTCAATGAATTCGTACTAACAACATTGCAATCATGCTCATCATTCAAATATTTAGTGCCAAACATTTTATAGATTTCTTCTTCTAGCACTTGAGCATAATTATCCTTCCCATCATACTCACGAAAGATATTAAAAAGGTGAAGCGTATGAGGCAAACTCAATTCCATTTTTTGTAGTTTTCTTTTATAAACTAAACTAGTGATAAAACAAGAAACTAAAAGACTCGATTGCAAGATCTAAAAGTATACCTTCAAGCTCTAACCTCCCCGGCAACGGCGCCAGAAAGGAGCTTGATGTCTACAACACAACCTTCTTCTTGTAGACGTTGTTGGGCCTCCAAGTGCAGAGGTTTGTAGGACAGTAGCAAATTTCCCTCAAGTGGATGGCCTAAGGTTTATCAATCCGTAGGAGGCATAGGATGAAGATGGTCTCTCTCAAGCAACCATGTAACCAAATAACAAAGAGTCTCTTGTGTCCCCAACACACCCAATACAATGGTAAATTGTATAGGCGCACTAGCTCGGCAAAGAGATGGTGAAACAAGTGGTATTTGGATGGTAGATAAAGGTATTTGTAATCTGAAATTATAAAAACAGCAAGGTAACTAATGGTAAAAGTGAGCGTAAACGGTATTGCAATGATAGTAAACAAGGCCTAGGGTTCATACTTTTGCTAGTGTAAGTTCCCTCAACAATACTAACATAATTGGATCACATAACTATCCCTCAACATGCAACAAAGAGTCACTCCAAAGTCACTAATAGCGGAGAACGAACGAAGATATTATGGTAGGATACAAAATCACCTCAAAGTTATTCTTTCCAATCAAGCCGTTGGGCTATTCCTATAAGTGTCACAAACAGCCCTAGAGTTCGTACTAGAATAACACCTTAAGATACAAATCAACCAAAACCCTAATGTCACCTAGATACTCCAATGTCACCTCAAGTATCCGTGGGTATGATTATATGATATGCATCAAACAATCTCAGATTCATCTATTCAACCAACACAAAGGACCTCAAAGAGTGCCCCAAAGTTCCACCGGAGAATCACGATGAAAACGTGTGCCAACCCCTATGCATAGGTTCATGGGCGGAACCCGCAAGTTGATCACCAAAACATACATCAAGTGAATCACGTGATATCCCATTGTCACCACAAATATCCACGGCAAGACATACATCAAGTGTTCTCAAATCTTTAAAGACTCAATCCGATAAGATTACTTCAAAGGCGAAACTCAATTCATTACAAGAGAGAAGAGGGGGAGGAGAAACATAAGATCCAACTATAATAGCAAAGCTCGCGATACATCAAGATCGTGCCAAATCAAGAACACGAGAGAGAGAGAGAGAGAGAGAGATCAAACACATAGCTACTGGTACATACCCTCAGCCCCGAGGGAGAACTACTCCCTCCTCGTCATGGAGAGCACCGGGATGATGCAGATGGCCACCGGAGATGGATTACCCCCTCCGATAGGGTGCCGGAACGGGTCTAGATTAATTTTCGGTGTCTACGGAGGCTTCTGGCGGCGGAACTCCCGATCTAATCTCCGTTCTGGAAGTTTTAGGGTACGTGGGTATATATGGGTGAAAGGAGTATGTCGGTGGACCGAAGGTGGGGCCATGAGGCAGGGGGCGCGCCCCAGGGGGGTGGGCGTGCCCCCTACCCTCGTGAGCTCCTCCTTTATCTTCTGACGTAGGGTCCAAGTCTATCCGGTAGGTTTCCTTCCAAAAATAACTTCTCCAGTTGATTTCGTTCCGTTTCGACCCCGTCTGATATTCCTTTTCTTCGAAACACTGAAATAGGCATAAAACGGCAAATCTGGGCTGGGCCTCCGGTTAATAGGTTAGTCCCAAAAATAATATAAAAGTGGAAAATAAAGGCCAATATTGCCCAAAACAGTAGATAATATAGCATGGAGCAATCAAAAATTATAGATACGTTGGAGAGTATCATATATTCCAATGATGGGCTTCCTCAAATTGCCCTAGGTCTTCATGAGCAAGCAAGTTGGATGCACACCCACTTAGTTTCTTTTTGAGCTTTCATATACTTATAGCTCTAGTGTATCCGTTGCATGGCAATCCCTACTCACTCGCATTGATATCTATTGATGGGCATCTCCATAGCCCGTTGATACGCCTAGTTGATGTGAGACTATCTTCTCCTCTTTTTGTCTTCTCCACAACCACCATTCTCTTCCACTTATAGTGCTATATCCATGGCTCACGCTCATGTATTGCGTGAAGATTGAAAAAGTTTTGAAAAAGTTAGAGTATGAAACAATTGCTTGGCTTGTCATCGGGGTTGTGCATGATTTAAATACTTTGTGTGGTGAAGATAGAGCATAGCCAGACCACATGATCTTGTAGGGATAACTTTCTTTGGCCATGATATTTTGAGAAGACATAATTGCTTTTTTAGTATGCTTGAAGTATTATTATTTTTATGTCAATACAAACTTTTGTCTTGAATCTTTCGAATCTGAATACTCATATCACAATTAAGAAGATATGCATTGAAATTACGCCAAGTAGCACTCCGCATCAAAAATTCTCTTTTTATCATTTACCTACTCGAGGACGAGCAGGAATTAAGCTTGGGGATGCCTGATACGTCTCCAACGTATCTATAATTTTTGATTGCTCGATGCTATATTATCTACTATTTTGGACTATAATGGGCTTTATTTTCCACTTCTATATTATTTTTGGGACTAACCTATTAACTGGAGGCCCAGCCCAGAATTGTTGTTTTTTTGCCTATTTCAGTGTTTCGAAGAAACGGAATATCAAACGGAGTCCAAACGGAATGAAACCTTCGGGAACGTGATTTTCTCACCGAACGTGATCCAGGAGACTTGGACCCTACGCCAAGGCATCAGAGAGGCAGTCACGAGGGTGGGCCCCCCTAGGGCGCGCCCCCTGCCTCGTGGGCCCCTCGGTGCTCCACCAACGTACTCCTTCCTCCTATATATACCTATGTACCCCCCAAACGATCAGAACAGGAGCCAAAAACCTAATTCCACCGCCGCAACTTTCTGTATCCACGAGATCCCATCTTGGGGCCTGTTCCGGAGCTCCGCCGAAGAGGGCCGTCATCACAGAGGGCTTCTACATCATCATAGCCTCTCCGATGAAGTGTGAGTAGTTTACCTCAGACCTTCGGGTCCATAGTTAGTAGCTAGATGGCTTGTTCTCTCTTTTTGGATCTCAATACAAAGTTCTCCCCCTCTCTTGTGGAGATCTATTCGATGTAATCTTCTTCTTTTTGCGGTGTGTTTGTTGAGACCGATGAATTGTGGGTTTATGATCAAGTCTATCTATGAATAATATTTGAATCTTCTCTGAATTCTTTTATGTATGATTGGTTATCTTTGCAAGTCTCTTCGAATTATCCGTTTGGTTTGGCCAACTAGATTGGTAGTTCTTGCCATGGGAGAAGTGCTTAGCTTTTGGTTCGATCTTGCGGTGTCCTTTCCCAGTGACAGAAGGGGAAGCAACACACGTATTGTATCGTTGCCATCGAGGATAACAAGATGGGGTTTATTTCATATTGCATGAATTTATCTCTCTACATCATGTCATCTTGCTTAAGGTGTTACTCTGTTTTTAACTTAATACTCTAGATGCATGCTGGATAGTCGTCGATGAGTGGAGTAATAGTAGTAGATGCAGAATCGTCTCGGTTTACTTGTCACGGACGTGATGCCTATATACATGACCATGCCTAGATATTCTCATAACTATGCTCAATTCTGTCAATTGCTCAACAGTAATTTGTTCACCCACCGTAGAATACTTATGCTCTTGAGAGAAGCCACCAGTGAAACCTATGCCCCCCGGGTCTATTCTCATCATATCAATCTCCATCACTTTAATCTTGCTTTGCTTTTTACTTTGCCTTTACTTTTTACTTTGCATCTCTATACCAAAAATACAAAAAATATTATATCTATCAGATCTCACTCTCGTAAGTGACCGTGAAGGGATTGACAACCCCTAATCGCATTGGTTGCGAGTAGCTATCATTTTGTGCAGGTACGAGGGACTTGAGCATGGCCTCCTACTGGATTGATACCTTGGTTCTCAAAAACTGAGGGAAATACTTACGCTACTCTTCAGGGAAATCCAACGCAAGCTCAAGAGGTAGCAACTAATAGCAAGACTTCTCCCATGTCCTCAGGAACAAACGTAACTACTCACAAAGTATATTCATGTTCATAATCAGAGGGGTATTAATGTGCATATAGGATCTGAACATATGATCTTCCACCAAGTAAACAAACTAGCATCAACTACAAGGAGTAATCAACACTACTAGCAACCCACAGGTACCAATCCTAGACTTATAGACAAGAATTGGATACAAGAGATGAACTAGGGTTTGAGAGGAGATGGTGCTGGTGAAGATGTTGATGGAGATTGACCCCCTCCCGATGAGAGGATCGTTGGCGATGACGATGGCGATGATTTCCGCCTCCCGGAGGGAAGTGTCCTTGGCAGAACAGCTCCGCCGGAGTCGTAGATTTGTTCCGCCAGGGTTCTGCCTCGTGGCGGCGGAGTCTCGTCCCGAAAGCTTGCTTATGATTTTTTTCTCAACTAAAGACTCCATATAGCATAAGATGGGCATCGGAGGGCCACCAGGGGGCCTACGAGGCAGGGGGCGCGCCTAGGGGGTAGGGGGCGCCCCCCACCCTCGTGGCTGATGGGTGGCCCCACTCTGGTACTTCTTGCGCTCAATATTTTTTATATTTTTTGAAACATGCTCCCGTGAAGTTTCAGGACTTTTGGACATGTGCAGAATAGGTCTCTAATATTTTCTCCTTTTCCAGCCCTGAATCCCAGCTGCCGGCATTCTCCCTCTTCATGTAAACCTTGTAAAATAAGAGAGAATAGGCATAAGTATTGTGACATAATGTGTAATAACAGCCCATAATGCAATAAATATCGATATAAAAGCATGATGCGAAATGGGCGTATCAACTCCCCCAAGCTTAGACCTCGCTTGTCCTCAAGCGAAAGCCAAAATTGAAAAATATGTCCACATGTTTAGATATAGAGGTGTCGATAAAAATAAAATACGGACATGAGGGCATCATGATCATTCTTAGAACAACAACATATATGATTATTGTTATATGATCTCTTATGCTAAAGTAACAATTCAATCACAATTTCAAGTATGAATCACAAACTTCATTGAGAACCAACAAACCCTAATCTCAGTCATTGAGGCCATTGCAATTTATCGTAACATAGGAAAGAGTCAATATAAGAGCTTTTCAGCAAGTCCACATACTCAACCATCTTTTAGTCTTTCACAATTGCTAACACTCATGCAATATTTATGGGTATGAAGTTTTAATCGGACACAGAGAAAGACATGGGCTTATGGTTTTGCCTCGCAACGTTTTACTTCAAGGGTAATGTCAACAATAATAGTTCATGAAGACTCACATCCAATTAGCTATATATATCAGGATCTTTCCAACACATTGTGCTTGCCAAAGGATAAAATGTAAAAAGGAAAGGTGAAGATCACCATGAATCTTATGTAAGGTAGAAGATAAAGGTAAAAGATAGGCCCTTCGTAGAGGGAAGCAGAGGTAGTCATGCGGTTTCAGGGTTGGATGCACAAAATCTTAATGCGAAAGAATCTCACTTTATATTGGCACTTGTGATATAGACCTTTATTATGCAGTCCGTCGCTTTTATTTCTTCCACATCACAAGATCGTATAAAGCTTATTTCCTCCACACCAATCAATCATACATATTTAGAGAGCAATTTTTATTGCTTGCACTGATGACAACTTACTTGAAGGATCTTACTCAATCCATAGGTAGATATGCTAGACTCTCATGGAAAAACTGGGTTTAAGGGTATATGGAAGCACAAGTAGTATCTCTACTTGGTGCAAACAATTTGGCTAACATGAGGGGGAAAAGCAAGCTCAACATGTTGGATGATCCATGACAATATACTTTATTTCAGATATAAGAAAACATAACCCATTACGTTGTCTTCCTTGTCCAACATCAACTCTTTAGCATGTCTTATTTTAATGAGTGCTCACAATCATAAAATATGTCCATGATAGTATATTTATATGTGAAACCTCTCTTTCTTTATTACGTCCTATTAATTGCAACGATGACCAAAGCTATGTTTGTCAACTCTCAACAACTTTTAATCATCATACTCTTTCTATGTGAAGTCATTACTCTTCATAAGATCAACATGATCTCTTTTTATTTCTTTTTATTCTTTATTTTTTCTTTTTTTCACTCAAGATCATGGCAAAATAATCAAACCCTTGACTCAACACTAATATTTATTATATAGCTCACGGACTCGATTACATAGAAGGATCATAAAGCAAAACTCACAACTAGATCATACTAAAACTTTATTCTACTAGATCAAGATATTATCAAAAGGATCAGACTAAGAAAAATGGTAAAGATAAAAGTTGTGACGGTGATACGATACTGGGGCACCTTCCCCAAGCTTGGCAGTTGCCAAGGGGAGTGCCCATACCCATGTGATTATATCTCTTTTGTCGGTGAAGGAGTTGGAGTTGTTGATGATGTAGGCTTGCCGTCCCTCTTCCAAGGCATAGGCTCACCATCATAGAAGGATGATCGAGTCTCCTGAGTCCTCAAATCTGCAGCCAAACTCATCCTTTTGAATCTATATTCATACTCATAGTTTTGATTTTGTAGGTCATAGATCTGGGCTTGGAGGTGCTTGATTTTCTCATGAAGCTTGAAGATGGCCTCCCCAATGTCCTTAACGTCCATCTTGTGGTTGTTGGTGAAATCCATGATCATAATGTGATTGGAGTCGAGTCCATGCTCCACCATCTCCTGACACTTGAAAACTTGTTGCTCCAATGCCTCGAGCCTTGCATCTGTGCTTCCGGTCTTCCTTGGTCCCTCAACATCGCGGATGTGCAACAACCCCTCACGCATCTCAATGGTTTGAGGGTGTTGCAGCACCTCTGCGAGGTAGGGGTTGATGACCTTCTCGAAGAACTTGTCCTTGGGGGCGCTTGAAGATGACATGACGACCTAGATCTGTCAGAAAAATAGCTCGAAACAAAGACGAGAGATATATGCATGATACAGGAGTCAAAACCTCCAGGAGATTATATAATGAATTTTTACCGCCCAAAATACGTAATGTGCAAGAAAACGGAGTCCAGAGAGCACACGAGGTGCCGAGGAGGTAGGGGCGCGCCCAGGGTG
Organism: Triticum aestivum; assembly: GCF_018294505.1. Taxonomy (NCBI): domain Eukaryota; kingdom Viridiplantae; phylum Streptophyta; class Magnoliopsida; order Poales; family Poaceae; genus Triticum; species Triticum aestivum. The sequence continues at coordinate 68,354,078 of NC_057794.1, read as the reverse complement.
TAGGGCGCGCCCTCCACCCTCATGGAGCCCTCGTGTCCTTCCCGGACTACTTCTTATTTTTCTATTTTTCTAAATATTCCAAAACGGAGAAAAATTGCCATTAGAACTGTTTTGGAGTCGGTTTACTTACCGTACCACGTACCTATTCCTTTTCGGAGTCTGAAACGTTCCGGAAAGTGTACCCTATGTATTCCTCCGGGGTTACGGTTTCAATAACATTGGTTTCAACAGTTATAGGATTACCTGAGATATAATGTTTGATTCTTTGACCGTTCACCACCTTCGGATTTGTGCCTTCGAAGTTGTTGATTTTTATGGCACCGGAACGATAGACCTCCTTGATAACGTAAGGACCTTCCCATTTAGAGAGAAGTTTTCCTACAAAAAATCTTAAACGAGAGTTTTATAGCAATACATAATCACCTACATTATACTCACGCTTTTGTATCTTTTGTCATGCCATCTTTTAACTTTTTCTTTAAACAATTTGGCATTCTCATAGGCTTGGGTTTTCCATTCATCAAGTGAGCTAATATCAAATAACCTTTTCTCACCGACAAGTTTGAAATCATAATTGAGCTCTTTAATAGCCCAATAAGCCTTATGTTCTAGTTCGAGAGGTAAGTGACATGCTTTTCCATAAACCATTTTATACGGAGACATACCGATAGGATTTTTATATGCAGTTCTATAGGCCCATAATGCATCACCAAGTTTCTTGGACCAATTCTTTCTAGATCTATTAACAGTCTTTTGCAAAATTAATTTGAGTTCTCTATTACTCAATTCTACTTGACCACTAGACTGTGGGTGATAAGGAGATGCAATTCTATGATTAACATCATACTTAGCAAGCATTTTACGGAAAGCACCATGAATAAAATGTGAACCACCATTAGTCATTAAATATCTAGGGACTCCAAACCTCGGAAAAATAACTTCTTTAAGCATCTTAATAGAGGTGCTATGATCAGCACTACTAGTTGGATTAGCTTCTACCCACTTAGTAACGTAATCAACAGGAACTAAAATATGTGTATACCCATTAGAGGCAGGAAAATGTCACATATAATCAAAGCCCCAAACATCAAATGGTTCAATAACAAGTGAATAATTCATAGGCATTTCTTGACGTCTACTAATATTACCAATTCTTTGACATTCATCACAAGATACAACAAACTTACGGGCATCCTTGAAGAGAGTAGGCCAATAAAAACCGGATTGCAATACCTTATGTGCAGTTCTATCTCCAGCGTGGTGTCCTCCATAAGCTTCGGAGTGACACTTGCGTAGGATCTATTCCTGTTCATGCTCAGGTACACAACGTCTAATAACACCATCTACTCCTTCTTTATAAAGGCGTGGGTCATCCCAGAAGTAATGTCGTAAATCATAGAAAAACTTTTTCTTTTGCTGGTATGTGAAACTAGGTGGTATAAATTTAGCAACAATGTGATTAGCATAATCATCATACCATGGAGCAGTATGGGAAGCATTTATGACATTTAGTTGTTCATCAGGAAAGTTATCATCAATAGGTAGTGGGTCATCAAGAACATTTTCCAACCTAGATAAGTTATCTGCAACGGGGTTCTCAGCTCCCTTTCTATCAATAATATGCAAATCAAATTCTTGTAGCAAGAGAACCCATCTAATAAGTCTAGGTTTAGCATCTTTCTTTTCCATAATATATTTAATAGCAGCATGATCCGTGTGAATAGTTACTTTAGAATCAACAATATAAGGTCTGAACTTATCACAAGCAAATACAACTGCTAAGAATTCTTTTTCGGTTGTAGCACAATTTCTCTAGGCATTGTCTAGAGTTTTACTAGCATATTGAATAACATTTAATTTCTTATCAACTCTTTGCCCTAGAACAGCACCCACAGCATAATCACTAGCATCACACATAATTTCAAAAGGTAAATTCCAATCAGGTGGCTAAACAATAGGTGCAGAGATCAATGCTTTCTTAAGTATTTCAAATGCTTTCTTAAGTATATGTTTTTGTAATAAATTAGTCAGAGGCCGAGAAATTTTTGAGAAGTCCTTAATGAACCTCCTATGAAAACTGGCATGACCAAGGAAACTTCTTATACCTTTGATGTCCTTGGGACACGTCATCTTTTCAATAGCATCAACTTTAGCTTTATCAACTTCAATGCCTCTTTCAGAAATTTTGTGCCCCAAGACAATACCTTCATTAACCATAAAGTTGCATTTCTCCCAATTGAAGACAAGGTTAGTTTCTTCACATCTCTGCAAAACTCGATCAAGGTTGCTTAAGCAATCATCAAAAGAAGATCCATAAACGGAGAAATCATCCATGAATACCTCACATATCTTTTCACAAAAATCAGAAAATATAGCCATCATGCATCTTTGAAAGGTAGCATGTGCATTACATAAACCAAAAGGCATACGCCTATAAGCAAAAGTACCGAAAGGGCAGTAAAAGTGGTCTTTGATTGATCCTCAACTGACATAGGTATTTGAGAGAAACCAGAATAACCATCTAGAAAGCAAAAATGTGTATGTTTGGATAATCTTTCTAGCATTTGATCAATGAAAGGTAAGGGGTAATGATCTTTTTTAGTAGCATTATGTAATTTACGGAAATCAATTACCATCCTATAACTTATAATAATTCTTTGCGGAATCAATTCATCTTTATCATTAGGAACGACAGTAATACCTCCCTTCTTAGGAACACAATGGACAGGACTTATCCACTGACTATCAGCAACGGGATAAATTATACCTGCCTCAAGGAGCTTTAGTATTTCTTTTCTTACCACTTCTTTCATCTTAGGATTCAGCCGTCCTTGGTGATTAATAACTGGTTTGGCATCTTTCTCCAAATTTATTTTGTGTTGACATAGAGTGGGACTAATGCCCTTAAGATCATCAAGAGTATATCCAATAGCAGCACGGTGCTTCTTTAGAGTTCTCAATAATTTTTCTTCCTCCTTCTCTGAAAGGTTACCACTAATAATAACAGGATATATCTTCTTTTCATCAAGATAAATATATTTAAGAGTATCGGGTAGTGGTTTAAGCTCAAACACGGGATCACCCTTGGGTGGAGGAGGACCCCCTAAGATTTCAACAGGCAAGTTGTGTTTCAGAATAGGTCCCTGTTTAAAGAACACTTCATCTATTTCCCTTCTTTCATTCATAAACATATCATTTTCATGGTCTAGCAAATATTGTTCTAAAGCATCACTAGAGGTACGGCAATAGAAGTAAGACCAATAATTTCATCCTTACTAGGCAATTCCTCTTCACGGTGTTGTCTACGAAATTTAGAAAAGTTGAACTCATGAGACATATCACCTAAACCAATAGTAACAACATCCTTTTCGCAATCTATCCTAGCATTAACGGTGTTTAAGAAGGGTCTACCAAATATAATGGGACAAAAGCTATCTTTTGGGGAACCAAGAACAAGAAAATCAGTAGGATATTTAGTTTTCTCACACAAGACTTCAACATCTCTAACAATCCCAATTGGTGAAACAGTATCTCTATTGGAAAGTTTAATTGTGACATTAATATCTTCTAACTCAGCGGGTGCAATATCATGCATAATTTCTTTGTACAAGTCAATATGTATTGCACTAGCACTAGCACCCATATCACACAAGCCATGATAACAATGATCTCCTATTTTAACAGAAATAACATGCATGCCTACCACAGGTCTATGTTTATCTTTAGCACAAGGTTTAGCAATTCTAGCAGTTTCATCACAGAAATAAATAACATGCCCATCAATATTATCAGCCAAGAGATCCTTAACAATAGAAATATTAGGTTCAACTTTAGCTTGCTCAGGAGGTGTATAGGTTCTAATATTGCTTTTACGAACCACAGTTGAAGCTTTATCATGATCTTTTATCTAACATGAAAAGGTGGTTTCTCAACATAAGCAATAGGATCATTATAAGTGATAGTCTTTTCTTCAACTTTAATAGGTGCAGCTACTTTTACTTCTATGGGAGGATGATATTTAAACCACTTATCCTTAGGGAGATCAACATGAGTAGCAAAAGATTCATAGAAATAAGCTACTATCGCAGAGTCAAGTCCATATTTAGTGCTAAATTTACGAAAAACATCGGTATCCATAAAAGATTTAACACAATCAAACTTAGGTGTCATACCTGACTCCTTGCCTTCGTCGATATCCCAATCTTCAGAGTTGCATTTAATTATTTCCAATAAATCCCACTTGAATTCAATAGTCTTCATCATAAAAGAGCGAGCACAAGAAGTATCGAGCATGGTGCGATTGTTATCACAAAGTCGAGCATAATTTTTTTGGATAATCATTTCTCTTGAGAGCTCATGATTGGGGCATGAATATAACATTGATTTAATCCTCCCCCAAGCTTGAGCGATGCTTTCTCCTTCGCGAGGCCAAAAATTATATATATATAATTACGATCACGATGAACAAGATGCATAGGATAAAACTTCTGATGAAATTCCAATTTCAATCATTTGTAGTTCCATGATCCCATATCATCACATAGCCTATACCATGTCAATGCATCTCCCTCCAAAGATAAAGGGAAGGCCTTCTTCTTGATAACATCATCGGGCATACCCGCAAGCTTAAATAATCCACAAACTTCATCCACATATATTAGGTGCTCATGAGGATGTAATGTTCCATCTCCTGCAAAAGGATTAGCTAGAAGTTTTTCTATCATACCCGAAGGAATTTCAAAGTAGACATTTGCATTTTCATTTTCAGTAGGTTCAGTAGGTTGAGGAGCAACTCTTTGCTCTACTGGTCGAGGTGAAGATACCCCGAACAAGCCCCTCAGAGGATTACTTTCCATAGTAATAAGTTACAGTAAATTTCAGCACACTATATAAATTTTTCCTTACCAAATTCCACCTACCAAAGGTGCCTCACTCCCCGGCAAGGGCGCCAGAAAAGAGTCTTGAGGACCCACAAGTATAGGGGATCTATCGTAGTCCTTTCGATAAGTAAGAGTGTCGAACCCAATGTTGGAAATATGCCCTAGAGGCAATAATAAAATGGTTATTATTATATTTCCTTGTTCATGATAATTGTCTATTGTTCATGCTATAATTGTGTTATCCGGAAATCGTAATACATGTGTGAATACATAGACCACAACATGTCCCTAGTGAGCCTCTAGTTGACTAGCTCGTTGATCAATAGATGGTTACGGTTTCCTCACCATGGACATTGGATATCATTGATAACGGGATCACATCATTAGGAGAATGATGTGATGGACAAGACCCAATCCTAAGCATAGCGCAAGATTGTGTAGTTCGTCTGCTAAAGCTTTTCTAATGTCAAGTATCTTTTCCTTAGACCATGAGATTGTGCAACTCCCGGATACTGTAGGAATACTTTGGGTGTGCCAAACATCACAACGTAACTGAGTGACTATAAAGGTGCACTACGGGTATCTCCAAAAGTGTCTGTTGGGTTGGCACGAATCAAGACTGGGATTTGTCCCTCCGTATGATGGTGAGGTATCTCTGGGCCCACTCAGTAAGACATCATCGTAATGAGCTCAATGTGACTAAGGGTTGGTCATGGGATGATGTGTTACGGAACGAGTAAAGTGACTTGCCGGTAACGAGATTGAACGAGGTATTGAGATACCGACGACCGAATGTCGGGCATGTAACGTACCGATTGACAAAGGGAATTGTATACGGGATTGCTTGAATCCTCAACATCGTGGTTCATCCAATGAGATCATTGTGGAACATGTGGGAGCCAACATGGGTATCCAGATCCCGCTGTTGGTTATTGGCCGGAGAGTTGTCTCAGTCATGTCTGCATGGTTCCCGAACCCGTAGGGTCTACACACTTAAGGTTCGATGACGCTAGGGTTATTAGGAAGACTTGTATGTGATTACTGAATGTTGTTCAGAGTCCCGGATGAGATCCTGGACATCACGAGGAGTTCCAGAATGGTCTGGAGGTGAAGATTTATATATAGGAAGTTGTCATACGGTCACCAGAAAGGTTCGGGGGCATATCTGTATTGTACCGAGGCCACCGGAGGGGTTCCGGGGGTCCACCGGGAGGGGACACCTCTCTCGGAGGGCCTCATGGGCCGTAGAGGAAAGGGAACCAGCCCCAAGTGGGCTGGGCGCATCCCCCCTTGGGCCCATGCGCCTAGGGTTGGGGGAAACCCTAGAGGGGGCGCCCCCCTTGCTTCGAGGGCAAGCCACCCCCTTGGCCGCCGCCCCCCTCTAGATCTCATCTAGAGGGGGCCGCCCCCCTTCCTCCTTCCCCTATAAATAGAGGGGCAAGGGGAGGGCTGCACAACACATCAAAGGCGCAGCCCCTCCCCTCGCCAACACCTCTCCTCCTCCGTTAAGAGCTTGGCGAAGCCCTGCCGGAGTACTGTCGCTCCACCACCACCATGCCGTCGTGCTGCTGTTGGAGCCCTCTTCCTTAACCTCTCCCTCCTCCTTGCTGGATCAAGGCGTGGGAGACGTCTCTGCTCCGTATGTGTGTTGAACGCGGAGGTGCCGTCCGTTCGGTGCTAGGATCATTGGTGATTTGGATCACGTCGAGTACGACTCCATCAACCCCGTTCTCTTGAACGCTTCCGCTCGCGATCTACAAGGGTATGTTGATGCACTCCTCTCCCTCTCGTTGCTAGATGACTCCATAGATTGATCTTGGTGATGCGTAGAAAATTTTAAATTTCTGCTACGATCCCCAACAGAGTGGTATCAGAGCTAGGTCTATGCGTAGTTTCTATGCACGAGTAGAACACAAGTTGTTGTGGGTGTCGATTTTTTCAATTTACTTGCCGTTACTAGTCTTATCTTGATTCGGCGGCATCGTGGGATGAAGCGGCCCGGACCGACCTTACACGTACACTTACGTGAGACTGGTTCCACCGACTGGCATGCACTAGTTGCATTAGGTGGCTAGCGGGTGTTTGTCTCTCCCACTTTAGTCGGATCGGATTCGATGAAAAGGGTCCTTATGAAGGGTAAATAGAAATTGGCATATCACGTTGTGGTTTTGGCAAGGTCAGAAACGTTCTTGCTAGAAACCTATAGCAGCCACGTAAAACTTGCAACAACAATTAGAGGACATCTAACTTGTTTTTGCAGCATATGCCGTGTGATGTGATATGGCCAAAAGGATGTGATGAATGATATATGTGATGTATGAGATTGAACATGTTCTTGTAATAGGAATCACGACTTGCATGTCGATGAGTATGACAACCGGCAGGAGCCATAGGTGTTGTCTTAATTTATTTATGACCTGCGTGTCAACATAAACGTCATGTAATTACTTTACTTTATCGCTAATCGTTAGCCATAGTAGTAGAAGTAATAGTTGGTGAGACAACTTCATGAAGACACGATGATGGAGATCATGATGATGGAGGTCATGTTGTCATGCCGGTGACGATGATGATCATGGCGCCCTGAAGATGGAGATCAAAAGGAGCAAAATGATATTGGCCATATCATGTCACTATTTGATTGCATGTGATGTTTATTATGTTTTACATCTTATTTGCTTAGAACGATGGTAGCATAAATAAGATGATCCCTCGCAATAATTTCAAGAAAGTGTTCCCCTAACTATGCACCGTTGCTAAGGTCCATTGTTCCGAAGCACCACGTGATGATCGGGTGTGATAGGTTCTAATGTTCGCATACAACGGGTGTAAGCCAGATTTACACACGCAATACACTTAGGTTGACTTGACGAGCCTAGCATGTACAGACATGGCCTCGGAACACGGAAGACCGAAAGGTCGAACATGAGTCGTATAGAAGATACGATCAACATGAAAATGTTCACCGATGATGGCTAGTCCGTCTCACCTGATGATCGGACACAGCCTAGTTGACTCGGATCATGTATCACTCACATGACTAGAGGAATGTCTATCTGAGTGGGAGTTCATTAAATAATTTGATTAGATGAACTTAATTATCATGAACATAGTCTAAAAATCTTTGCAATATGTCTTGTAGATCAAATGTGTTGGGGAACGTAGTAATTTCAAAAATTTCCCTACGCACATGGAAGATGATGGTGATGCATAGCAACGAGAGGGGAGAGTGTTGTATACGTACCCTCGTAGACCGGAAGCGGAAGCGTTAGCACAACGCGGTTGATGTAGCCGTACGTCTTCACGGCCCGACCGATCAAGCACCGAAACTACGGCACCTCCGAGTTCTAGCACACGTTCAGCTCGATGACGATCCTCGGACTCCGATCCAGCAAAGTGTCGGGGAAGAGTTCCGTCAGCACGACAGCGTGGTGACGATCTTGATGTTCTATCGTCGCAGAGCTTCTCCTAAGCACCGCTACAATATTATCGAGGATTATGGTGGAGGGGGCACTGCACACGGCGAAGAGAACGATCACGAAGATCAACTTGTGTGTCTAGAGGTGCCCCCCTATCCCTGTATATAAAGGAGCAAGGGGGAGAGGCCGGCCGGCCCTTGGGGCGCGCCAAGGAGGGGGGAGTCCTCCTTGTAGGAGTAGGACTCCCCTTTCCTAGTCCAACTAGGAAGAGAGAAGGGGGAAGGAAAGAGAGAGAGAGGGAGAGGGAAAGAGGGGCCGCGCCCCCCTCCCCTAGTACAATTCGGACACCCCATGGGAGGGGGCGCGCCACCTCCTGAGCTGCTGCCCTCTCTCTCCCCTCAGGCCCACTAAGGCCCAATACTTCCTCGGGGGGTTCCGGTAACCCTTCCGGCACTCCGGTTTTCTCCGAAATCACCCGAAACACTTCCGGTGTCCAAATATAGCCGTCCAATATATCTATATTTATGTCTCGACCATTTCGAGACTCCTCGTCATGTCCGTGATCATATCCGGGACTCCGAACAACCTTCGTTACATCAAAATATATAAACTCATAATGAAACTGTCATCGTAACGTTAAGCGTGCGGACCCTACGGGTTCGAGAATAATGTAGACATGACCAAGACACGTCTCCGGTCAATAACCAATAGCGGAACCTGGATGCTCATATTGGCTCCTACATATTCTACGAAGATCTTTTATCGGTCAGACCGCATAACAACATACGTTGTTCTCTTTGTCATCGGTATGTTACTTGCCCGAGATTTGATCGTCGGTATCTCAATACCTAGTCCAATCTCGTTACCGGCAAGTCTCTTTACTCGTTCCGTAATACATCATCCCGCAGCTAACTTATTAGTTGCAATGCTTGCAAGGCTTATGTGATGTGCATTACCGAGAGGGCCCAGAGATACCTCTCCGACAATCGGAGTGACAAATCCTAATCTCGAAATACGCCAACCCAACAAGTACCTTCGGAGACACCTGTAGAGCACCTTTATAATCACCCAGTTACGTTCTGACGTTTGGTAGCACACAAAGTGTTCCACCAGTAAACGGGAGTTGCATAATCTCATAGTCATAGGAACATGTATAAGTCATGAAGAAAGCAATAGCAACAAACTAAACGATCAAGTGCTAAGCTAACATAATGGGTCAAGTCAATCACATCATTCTCCTAATGATGTGATCCCGTTAATCAAATGACAACTCATGTCTATGACTAGGAAACTTAACCATCTTCGATCAACGAGCTAGTCAAGTAGAGGCATACTAGTGACAGTATGTTTGTCCATGTATTCACACATGTATTATGTTTCCAGTTAATACAATTCTAGCATGAATAATAAACATTTATCATGATATAAGGAAATAAATAATAACTTTATTATTGCTTCTAGGGCATATTTCCTTTAGTCTCCCACTTGCACTAGAGTCAATAATCTAGATTACACAGTAATGATTCTAACTCCCATGGAGCCTTGGTGCTGATCATGTTTTGCTCGTGGAAGAGGCTTAGTCAGCGGGTCTGCAACATTCAGATCCGTATGTATCTTGCAAATTTCTATGTCTCCCACTTGGACTAAATCCCGAATGGAATTGAAGCGTCTCTTGATGTGCTTGGTTCTCTTGTGAAATCTGGATTCCTTTGCCAAGATAATTGCACCAGTATTGTCACAAAAGATTTTCATTGGACCCGATGCACTAGGTATGACACCTAGATCTGATATGAACTCCTTCATCCAGACTCCTTCATTTGCTGCTTCCGAAGCAGCTATGTACTCTGATTCACATGTAGATCCCGCCACGACACTTTGTTTTGAACTGGACCAACTGCCAGCTCCTCCGTTTAGTAAAAGTACGTATCCGGTTTGCGATTTAGAATCATCCGGATCAGTGTCAAAGCTTGCATCAACGTAACCATTTACGATGAGCTCTTTGTCACCTCCATATACGAGAAACATATCCTTAGTCCTTTTCAGGTATTTCAGGATGTTCTTGACCGCTGTCCAGTGATCCACTCCTGGATTACTTTGGTACCTCCCTGCTAGACTTATAGCAAGGCACACATCAGGTCTGGTACACAGCATTGCATACATGATAGAGCCTATGGCTGAAGCATAGGGAACATCTTTCATTTTCTCTCTATCTTCTGCGGTGGTCGGACATTGAGTCTTACTCAACTTCACACCTTGTAACACAGGCAAGAACCCTTTCTTTGCTTGATCCATTTTGAACTTCTTCAAAACCTTGTCAAGGTATGTGCTTTGTGAAAGTCCAATTAAGCGTCTTGATCTATCTCTATAGATCTTAATGCCCAATATGGAAGCAACTTCACCGAGGTCTTTCATTGAAAAACTCTTATTCAAGTATCCCTTTATGCTATCCAGAAATTCTATATTATTTCCAATCAATAATATGTCATCCACATATAATATCAGAAATGCTACAGAGCTCCCACTCACTTTCTTGTAAATACAAGCTTATCCAAAAGTCTGTATAAAACCAAATGCTTTGATCACACTATCAAAGCGTTTATTCCAACTCCTAGAGGCTTGCACCAGTCCATAAATGGATCGCTAGAGCTTGCACACTTTGTTAGCTCCCTTTGGATCGAAAAAACCTTCTAGTTGCATCATATACAGCTCTTCTTCCATAAATCCATTCAGGAATGCAGTTTTGACATCCATTTGCCAAATTTCATAATCATAAAATGCGGCAATTGCTAACATGATTCGGACAGACTTAAGCATCGCTACAGGTGAGAAGGTCTCATCATAGTCAATCCCTTGAACTTATCGAAAACATTTTGCAACAAGTCGAGCTTTATAGATAGTAACATTACCGTCAGCATCAGTCTTCTTCTTGAAGATCCATTTATTCTCAATTGCTTGCCGATCAACGGGCAAGTCAACCAAAGTCCACACTTTGTTCTCATACATGGATCCCATCTCAGATTTCATGGCTTCTAGCCATTTTGCGGAATCTGGGCTCACCATCGCTTCTTCATAGTTCGTAGGTTCATCATGATCTAGTAGCATGACTTCCAGAACAGGATTACCGTACCACTCTGGTGCGGATCTTACTCTAGTTGATCTACGAGGTTCGGTAGTAACTTGATCTGAAGTTTCATGATCATTATCTTTAGCTTCCTCACTAATTGGTGTAAGTGTCACAGAAACCAGTTTCTGTGATGTACTACTTTCCAACAAGGGAGCAGGTATAGTTACCTCATCAAGTTCTACTTTTCTCCCACTCACTTCTTTCGAGAGAAACTCCTTCTCTAGAAAAACTCCGAATTTAGCAACAAAAGTCTTGCCTTTGGATCTGTGATAGAAGGTGTACCCAACAGTCTTCTTTGGGTATCCTATGAAGACACATTTCTCCGATTTGGGTTCGAGCTTATCAGGTTGAAGCTTTTTCACATAAGCATCGCAGCCCCAAACTTTTAGAAACGACAACTTTGGTTTCTTGCCAAACCACAGTTCATAAGGCGTCGTCTCAACGGATTTCGATGGTGTCCTATTTAATGTGAATGCAGCCATCTCTAAAGCATAACCCCAAAACGATAACGGTAAATCAGTAAGAGACATCATAGATCGCACCATATCTAATAAAGTACGATTACGACGTTAGGACACACCATTACGCTGTAGTGTTCCGGGTGGCGTGAGTTGCGAAACTATTCCGCATTGTTTCAAATGTAGACCAAACTCGTAACTCAAATATTCTCCTCCACGATCAGATCGTAGAAACTTTATTTTCTTGTTACGATGATTTTCAACTTCACTCTGAAATTCTTTAAACTTTTCAAATGTTTCAGACTTATGTTTCATTAAGTAGATATACCCATATCTGCTTAAATCATCTGTGAAGGTGAGAAAATAACGATATCCGCCATGAGCCTCAACATTCATTGGACCACATACATCTGTATGTATGATTTCCAACCAATCCGTTGCTCTCTCCATAGTACCGGAGAACGGCGTTTTAGTCATCTTACCCATGAGGCACGGTTCGCAAGTACCAAGTGATTCATAATCAAGTGGTTCCAAAAGTCCATCACTATGGAGTTTCTTCATGCGCTTTACACCGATATGACCTAAATGGCAGTGCCACAAATAAGTTGCACTATCATTATCAACTCTGCATCTTTTGATTTCAACATTATGAATATGTGTATCACTACTATTGAGATTCATCAAAAATAGACCACTCTTCAAGGGTGCATGACCATAAAAGATATTACTCATATAAATAGAATAACCATTATTCTCTGATTTAAATGAATAACCGTCTCGCATCAAACAAGATCTAGATATAATGTTCATGCTCAATGCTGGCACCAAATAACAATTATTTAGGTCTAATACTAATCCCGAAGGTAGATGTAGGGGTAGCGTGCTGACCGCAATCACATCGACTTCGGAACCATTTCCCACGCGCATCGTCACCTCGTCCTTAGCCAATCTTCGCTTGATTCGTAGCCCCTATTTCGAGTTGCAAATGTTAGCAACAGAACCAGTATCAAATACCCAGGTGCTACTGCGAGCATTAGTAAGGTACACATCAATAACATGTATACCACATATACCTTTGTTCACTTTGCCATCCTTCTTATCCGTCAAATACTTGGGGCAGTTCCGCTTCCAATGACCAGTCTGCTTGCAGTAGAAGCACTCAGTTTCAGGCTTAGGTCCAGACTTGGGTTTCTTCTCCTGAGCAGCAACTTGTTTGATGTTCTTCTTGAAGTTTCCTTTCTTCTTCCCTTTGCCCTTTTTCTTGAAACTGGTGGTCTTATTGACCATCAACACTTGATGCTCCTTCTTGATTTCTACCTCCGCGGCTTTTAGCATTGCGAAGAGCTCAGGAATAGTCTTATTCATCCCTTGCATATTATAGTTCATCACGAAGCTTTTGTAGCTTGGTGGCAGTGATTGAAGAACTCTGTCAATGACACTATCAATAGGAAGATTAACCCCCAGTTGAGTCAAGTGATTATGATACCCAGACATTTTGAGTATATGTTCACTGACAGAACTATTCTCCTCCATCTTGCAGCTATAGAACTTATTGGAGACTTCATATCTCTCAATCCGGGCATTTGCTTGAAATATTAACTTCAACTCCTGAAACATCTCATATGCTCCATGACGTTCAAAACATCGTTGAAGACCCGGTTCTAAGCCGTAAAGCATGGCACACTGAACTATCGAGTAGTCATCAGCTTTGCTTTGCCAGACATTCATAACATCTGGTGTTGCTCCTGCAGCAGGCTTGGCACTTAGCGGTGCTTCCAGGACGTAATTCTTCTGTGCAACAATGAGGATAATCCTCAAGTTACGGACCCAGTCCGTGTAATTGCTACCATCATCTTTCAACTTTGCTTTCTCAAGGAACGCATTAAAATTCAACGGAACAATAGCACGAGCCATCTATCTACAATCAAACATAGACAATCAAGATACTATCAGGTACTAAGTTCATGATAAATTTAAGTTCAATTAATCATATTACTTAAGAACTCCCACTTAGAAAGATATCCCTCTAATTCTCTAAGTGATCACGTGATCCAAATCAACTAAACCATGTCCGATCATCACGTGAGATGGAGTAGTATCAATGGTGAACATCAATATGTTGATCATATCTACTATATGATTCATGCTCGACCTTTCGGTCTCCGTGTTCCGAGGCCATATCTGTTATATGCTAGGCTCGTCAAGTTAAACCTGAGTATTCCGCGTGTGCAACTGTTTTGCACCCGTTGTATTTGAATGTAGAGCCTATCGCACCCGATCATCACGTGGTGTCTCAGCACGAAGAACTTTCGCAACGGCGCATACTCAGGGAGAACACTTATACTTTGATAATTTAGTGAGGGATCATCTTATAATGCTACCGTCAATCAAAGCAAGATAAGATGCATAAAAGATAAACATCACATGCAATCAATATAAGTGATATGATATGGCCATCATCATCTTGTGCTTGTGATCACCATATTCGAAGCACCGTCATGATCACCATCGTCACCGGCGCAACACCTTGATCACCATCGCAGCATTGTTGTCGTCTCGCCAAAACTTATGCTTCCACGACTATCGCTACCGCTTATTGATAAAGTAAAGCATTACAACGCAATTGCATTGCATACAATAAAGCGACAACCATATGGCTCCTGCCAGTTGCCGATAACTCGGTTACAAAACATGATCATCTCATACAATAAAATTTAGCATCATGTCTTGACCATATCACATCACAACATGCCCTGCAAAAACAAGTTAGACGTCCTCTACTTTGTTGTTGCAAGTTTTACGTGGCTGCTACGGGCTTTAGCAAGAACCGTTCTTACCTACGCATCAAAAAACCACAACGATAGTTTGTCAAGTTGGTGTTGTTTTAACCTTCGCAAGGACCGGGCATAGCCACACTCGGTTCAACTAAAGTTGGAGAAACTGACACCCGCCAGCCACCTGTGTGCAAAGCACGTCGGTAGAACCAGTCTCGCGTAAGCGTACGCATAATGTCGGTCCGGGCCGCTTCATCCAAAAATACCGCCGAACCAAAGTATGACATGCTGGTAAGCAGTATGAGTTATATCACCCACAACTCATTTGTGTTCTACTCGTGCATAACATCAACGCATAAAACCTGGCTCGGATGCCACTGTTGGGGAACGTAATAATTTCAAAAATTTCCCTACGCACACGCAAGATCATGGTGATGCATAGCAACGAGAGGGAAGAGTGTTGTCTACGTACCCTCGTAGACCGGAAGCGGAAGCGTTAGCACAACGCGGTTGATGTAGTTGTACGTCTTCATGGCCCAACCGATCAAGCACCGGAACTACGGCACCTCCGAGTTCTAGCACACGTTCAGCTCGATGACGATCCCCGGACTCCGATCCAGCAAAGTGTCGAGGAAGAGTACTGTCAGCACGACGACGTGGTGACGATCTTGATGTTCTACCATCGCAGGGCTTCGCCTAAGCACCGCTACAATATTATCGAGGATTATGGTGGAGGGGGCACCGCGCACGGCTAAGAGAACGATCATGAAGATCAACTTGTGTGCCTAGAGGTGCCCCCCTGCCCCTGTATATAAAGGAGCAAGGGGGAGAGGCCCGCCAGGCCTTGGGGCGCGCCAAGGAGGGGGGAGTCCTCCTCCTTGTAGGAGTAGGACTCCCCTTTCCTAGTCCAACTAGGAAGAGAGAAGGGGGAAGGGAAGAGAGGGAGAGGGAGAGGGAAAGAGGAGCCGCGCCCCCCTCCCCTAGTCCAATTCAGACTCCCCATGGGAGGGGGCGCGCCACCTCCTGGGCTGCTGCCCTCTCTCTCCCCTCAGGCCCACTAAGGCCCAATACTTCCCCAGGGGGTTCCGGTAACCCTTCCGACACTCCGGTTTTCTCCGAAATCACCCGAAACACTTCTGGTGTCCGAATATAGCTGTCCAATATATCGATCTTTATGTCTCGACCATTTTGAGACTCCTCGTCATGTCCATGATCATATCCGGGACTCCGAACAACCTTTGGTACATCAAAATATATAAACTCATAATGAAACGTCATCGTAACGTTAAGCGTGCGGACCCTACGGGTTCGAGAATAATGTAGACATGACCGAGACACGTCTCCGGTCAATAACCAATAGCAGAACCTGGATGCTCATACTGGCTCCTACATATTCTATGAAGATCTTTTATCAGTCAGACCGCATAACAACATACGTTGTTCCCTTTGTCATCGGTATGTTACTTGCCTGAGATTTGATCGTCCGTATCTCAATACCTAGTTCAATCTCGTTACCGGCAAGTCTCTTTACTTGTTCCGTAATAGATCATCCCGCAGCTAACTTATTAGTTGCAATGCTTGCAAGGCTTATGTGATGTGCATTACCGAGAGGGCCCAGAGATACCTCTCCGACAATCGGAGTGACAAATCCTAATCTCGAAATACGCCAACCCAACAAGTACCTTCAGAGACACCTGTAGAGCACCTTTATAGTCACCCAATTACGTTGTGACGTTTGGTAGCACACAAAGTGTTCCTCCGGTAAACAGGAGTTGCATAATCTCATAGTCATAGCAACATGTATAAGTCATGAAGAAAGCAATAGCAACAAACTAAACGATCAAGTGCTAATCTAACGAAATGGGTCAAGTCAATCACATCATTCTCCTAATGATGTGATCCCGTTAATCAAATGCAACTCATGTCTATGGCTAGGAAACTTAACCATCTTTGATCAACGAGCTAGTCAAGTAGAGGCATACTAGTGACACTATGTTTGTCTATGTATTCACACATGTATTATGTTTCCGGTTAATACAATTCTAGCATGAATAATAAACATTTATCATGATATAAGGAAATAAATAATAACTTTATTATTGCCTCTAGGGCATATTTCCTTCAAAATGGCCCACGCTAATGTTGCCCTCAACTTCAACGTGTTCCTAGAGAAAACCAAGCTGAAAGACGATGGCAGCAACTACACGGACTAGGTCCGTAACCTGAGGATTATCCTCATAGCTGCCAAGAAAGCATATGTCCTTAATGCACCACTAGGTGAAGCACCTGTTTTCCCTGCAGAACAAGACGTTATGAATGCTTGGCAGACGCGTAGTGATGATTACTCCCTGGTTCAGTGCGGCATGCTTTACAGCTTAGAACCGGGGCTCCAAAAGCGTTTTGAGCAACACGGAGCATATGAGATGTTCCAAGAGCTGAAAATGGTTTTCCAAGCTCATGCCCAGGTCGAGAGATATGAAGTCTCCGACAAGTTCTACAGTTGTAAGATGGAGGAGAATAGTTCCGTCAGCGAGCACATACTCAAAATGTCTGGGTTGCACAACCGCTTGTCTCTGCTGGGAGTTAATCTCCCGGATGATGCGGTCGTTGGCAGAATCCTTCAGTTGCTCCCACCTAGCTACAAGAGCTTTGTGATGAACTTCAATATGCAGGGGATGGAAAAGACCATTCCCGAGGTATAATCAATGCTGAAATCAGCGGAGGTGGAAATCAAAAAGGAACATCAAGTGTTGATGCTGAATAAAACCACTAAGTTCAAGAAAGGCAAGGGTAAAAAGAACTTCAAGAAGGATGGCAAGGGAGTTGCCGCGCCCGGTAAGCAAGCTGCCGGGAAGAAGCCAAAGAATGGACCCAAGCCTGAGACTGAGTGCTTTTATTGCAAGGGAAATGGTCACTGGAAGCGGAACTGCCCCAAGTACTTAGAGGATAAGAAGGCCGGCAATACCAAAGGTATATGTGATATACATGTTATTGATGTGTATCTAAACAGCGCTCGTAGTAGCTCCTGGGTATTTGATACTGGTGAAGTTGCTCATATTTGTAACTCAAAACAGGAACTGCGGAATAAACGGAGACTGGCGAAGGACGAGGTGATGATGCGCGACGGGAATGGTTCCAAGGTCGATGTGATCGCCGTCGGCACGCTACCTCTACATTTACCTACGGGGTTAGTTTTAAACCTTAATAATTGTTATTTAGTACCAGCTTTGAGCATGAACATTGTATCTGGATCTCGTTTAATGCGAGATGGCTACTCATTTAAATCTGAGAATAATGGTTGTTCTATTTATATGAGAGACATGTTTTATGGTCATGCCCCGCTGGTCAATGGTTTATTCTTATTTAATCTCGAACGTGATGTTACACATATTCATAGTGTGAATGCCAAAAGGTGTAAGGTTGATAATGATAGTCCCACATACTGGTGGCACTGCCGCCTTGGTCACATTGGTGTCAAACGCATGAAGGAACTCCATGAAGATGGACTTTTGGAGTCTCTTGATTATGAATCATTTGACACATGTGAACCATGCCTCATGGGGAAAATGACCAAGACACCGTTCTCCGGAACAATGGAGCGAGCAACCAACTTATTGGAAATCATACATAGTGATGTGTGCGGTCCAATGAGTGTTGAGGCTCGCGGTGGCTATCGTTATGTTCTCACCCTCACTGATGACTTGAGTAGATATGGGTATGTCTACTTAATGAAACACAAGTCTGAGAACTTTGAAAAGTTCAAGGAATTTCAGAGTGAGGTTGAGAATCAACGTGACAGGAAAATCAAGTTCTTACGATCAGATCGTGGGGGAGAATATTTGAGTCACGAATTTGGCACGCACTTAAGGAAATGTGGAATAGTTTCACAACTCACGCCGCATGGAACACCACGGCGTAATGGTGTGTCCGAACGTCGTAATCGCACCCTATTGGATATGGTGCGATCTATGATGTCTCTTACCGATCTACCGCTATCATTTTGGGGTTATGGTATAGAGACTGCCGCATTCACTTTAAATAGGGCTCCACCAAAATCCGTTGAGACGACACCGTATGAATTGTGGTTTGCTAAGAAACCTAAGCTGTCGTTTCTAAAAGTTTGGGGATGCGATGCTTATGTCAAGAAACTTCAACCTGAAAAGCTCGAACCCAAATCGGAAAAATGTGTCTTCATAGGATACCCTAAAGAAACTATTGGGTATACCTTCTACCTCAGATCCGAAGGGAAGATCTTTGTTGCCAAGAATGGATCCTTTCTAGAGAAAGAGTTTCTCTCGAAAGAAGTAAGTGGGAGGAAAGTAGAACTTGATGAAGTATTGCCTCTTGAACCGGAGAGTGGCGCAGCTCAAGAAAATGTTTTTGAGGTGCCTGCACCAACTAGAGAGGAAGTTAATGATGTTGATCATGAAACTTCAAATCAAGTTTCTACTGAACTTCGTAGGTCCACAAGGACACGTTCCGCACCAGAGTGGTACGGCAACCCTGTCCTGGAAATCATGTTGTTAGACAATGGTGAACCTTCGAACTATGAAGAAGCAATGGCGGGCCTAGATTCCGACAAATGGTTGGAAGCCATGAAATCCGAGATAGGATCCATGTATGAAAACGAAGTATGGACTTTGACTGACTTGCCTGATGATCGGTGAGCCATAGAAAATAAATGGATCTTTAAGAAGAAGACAGACGCGGATGGTAATGTGACCATCTATAAGGCTCGGCTTGTCGCTAAGGGTTATCAACAAGTTCAAGGGGTTGACTACGATGAGACTTTCTCACCCGTAGCGAAGCTGAAGTCCGTCCGAATCATGTTAGCAATTGTCGCATTCTATGATTATGAGATATGGCAAATGGACTTCAAAACGGCATTCCTTAATGGTTTCCTTAAGGAAGAATTGTATATGATGCAGCCGGAAGGTTTTGTCGATCCTAAGAATGCTGACAAGGTGTGCAAGCTCCAACGCTCAATCTATGGGCTGGTGCAAGCATCTCGGAGTTGGAACATTCGATTTGATGAGATGATCAAAGCGTTTGGGTTTACGCAGACTTATGGAGAAGCCTGTGTTTACAAGAAAGTGAGTGGGAGCTCTGTAGCATTTCTCATATTATATGTGGATGACATACTATTGATGGGAAATGATATAGAATTCTTGGAAAGCATAAAGGCCTACTTGAACAAGTGTTTTTCAATGAAGGACCTTGGAGAAGCTGCTTATATATTAGGCATCAAGATCTATAGAGATAGATCGAGACGCCTCATTGGTCTTTCACAAAGTACGTACCTTGACAAGATATTGAAGAAGTTCAATATGGATCAGTCCAAGAAGGGGTTCTTGCCTGTATTGCAAGGTATGAGATTGAGCACGGCTCAATGCCCGACCACGGCAGAAGATAGAGAAAAGATGAGTGTCGTCCCCTATGCCTCGGCCATAGGGTCTATCATGTATGCCATGTTGTGTACCAGACCTGATGTAAACCTTGCCGTAAGTTTGGTAGGAAGGTACCAAAGTAATCCCGGCATGGAACACTGGACAGCGGTAAAGAACATCCTGAAGTACCTGAAGAGGACTAAGGATATGTTTCTCGTTTATGGAGGTGACGAAGAGCTCGTCGTAAAGGGTTACGTCGATGCTAGCTTAGACACAGATCTGGATGACTCTAAGTCACAAACCGGATACGTGTATATTTTGAATGGTGGGGCAGTCAGCTGGTGCAGTTGCAAGCAAAGCATCATGGCGGGATCTACATGTGAAGCGGAGTACATGGCAGCCTCGGAGGCAGCACAAGAAGCAATCTGGATAAAGGAGTTCATTACCGACCTAGGAGTTATTCCCAATGCTTCCGGCCCGATGACTCTCTTCTGTGAAAACACTAGAGCTATTGCCCTTGCCAAGGAGCCCAGGTTTCACAAGAAGACCAGGCATATCAAGCGTCGCTTCAACTCCATTCGTGAAAATGTTCAAAATGGAGACATAGATATTTGTAAAGTGCATACGGACCTGAATGTCGCAGATCCGTTGACTAAACCTCTTCCTCGAGCAAAACATGATCAACACCAGAACTCTATGGGTGTTCGATTCATCACAATGTAACTAGATTATTGACTCTAGTGCAAGTGGGAGACTATTGGAAATATGCCCTAGAGGCAATAATAAAATGGTTATTATTATATTTCCTTGTTCATGATAATTGTCTATTGTTCATGCTATAATTGTGTTATCCGGAAATCGTAATACATGTGTGAATACATAGACCACAACATGTCCCTAGTGAGCCTCTAGTTGACTAGCTCGTTGATCAATAGATGGTTACGGTTTCCTGACCATGGACATTGGATGTCATTGATAACGGGATCACATCATTAGGAGAATGATGTGATGGACAAGACCCAATCCTAAGCATAGCGCAAGATCGTGTAGTTCGTCTGCTAAAGCTTTTCTAATGTCAAGTATCTTTTCCTTAGACCATGAGATTGTGCAACTCCCGGATACTGTAGGAATACTTTGGGTGTGCCAAACGTCACAACGTAACTGGGTGACTATAAAGGTGCACTACGGGTATCTCCAAAAGTGTCTGTTGGGTTGGCACGAATCAAGACTGGGATTTGTCCCTCCGTATGACGGTGAGGTATCTCTGGGCCCACTCGGTAAGACATCATCGTAATGAGCTCAATGTGACTAAGGGTTGGTCACGGGATGATGTGTTACGGAACGAGTAAAGTGACTTGCCGGTAACGAGATTGAACGAGGTATTGAGATACCAACGATCGAATCTCGGGCAAGTAACGTACCGATTGACAAAGGGAATTGTATACAGGATTGCTTGAATCCTCAACATCGTGGTTCATCCAATGAGATCATTGTGGAACATGTGGGAGCCAACATGGGTATCCAGATCCCGCTGTTGGTTATTGGCCGGAGAGTTGTCTCGGTCATGTCTGCATGGTTCCCGAACCCGTAGGGTCTACACACTTAAGGTTCGATGATGCTAGGGTTATTAGGAAGACTTGTATGTGATTACTGAATGTTGTTCGGAGTCCCGGATGAGATCCTGGACATCACGAGGAGTTCCGGAATGGTCTGGAGGTGAAGATTTATATATAGGAAGTTGTCATACGGTCACCAGAAAGGTTCGGGGGCATATCTGTATTGTACCGAGGCCACCGGAGGGGTTCCGGGGGTCCACCGGGAGGGGACACCTCTCTCGGAGGGCCTCATGGGCCGTAGAGGAAAGGGAACCAGCCCCAAGTGGGCTGGGCACATCCCCCCTTGGGCCCATGCGCCTAGGGTTGGGGGGAAACCCTAGAGGGGGCGCCCCCCTTGCTTCGGGGGCAAGCCACCCCCTTGGCCGCTGCCCCCCTCTAGATCTCATCTAGAGGGGGCCGCCCCCTTCCTCCTTCCCCTATAAATAGAGGGGCAAGGGGAGGGCTGCACAACACATCAAAGGCGCAGCCCCTCCCCTCCCCAACACCTCTCCTCCTCCGTTAAGAGCTTGGCGAAGCCCTGCCGGAGTACTGTCGCTCCATCACCACCATGCCATCGTGCTGCTGTTGGAGCCCTCTTCCTCAACCTCTCCCTCCTCCTTGCTGGATCAAGGCGTGGGAGACGTCTCTGCTCCGTACGTGTGTTGAACGCGGAGGTGCCGTCCGTTCGGCGCTAGGATCATTGGTGATTTGGATCACGTCGAGTATGACTCCATCAACCCCGTTCTCTTGAACGCTTCCGCTCGCGATCTACAAGGGTATGTTGATGCACTCCTCTCCCTCTCGTTGCTAGATGACTGCATAGATTGATCTTGGTGATGCGTAGAAAATTTTAAATTTCTGCTACGATCCCCAACAGAGTGGTATCAGAGCTAGGTCTATGCGTAGTTTCTATGCACGAGTAGAACACAAGTTGTCGTGGGCGTCGATTTTGTCAATTTACTTGCCGTTACTAGTCTTATCTTGATTCAGCGGCATCGTGGGATGAAGCGGCCCAGACCGACCTTACACGTACACTTACGTGAGACTGGTTCCACCGACTGACATGCACTAGTTGCATTAGGTGGCTAGCGGGTGTTTGTCACTCCGTATGATGGAGAGGTACCTCTGGGCCCACTCGGTAAGACATCATCGTAATGAGCTCAATGTGACTAAGGGTTGATCACGGGATGATGTGTTACGGAACGAGTAAAGTGACTTGCCGGTAACGAGATTGAACGAGGTATTGAGATACCGACGATCGAATCTCGGGCAAGTAACGTACCGATTGACAAAGGGAATTGTATACGGGATTGCTTGAATCCTCGACATCGTGGTTCATCCGATGAGATCATCGTGGAACATGTGGGAGCCAACATGGGTATCCAGATCCCGCTGTTGGTTATTGGCCGGAGAGTTGTCTCGGTCATGTCTGCATGGTTCCCGAACCCGTAGGGTCTACACACTTAAGGTTCGATGATGCTAGGGTTATTAGGAAGACTTGTATGTGATTACCGAATGTTGTTCGGAGTCCCGGATGAGATCTCGGACGTCACGAGGAGTTCCGGAATGGTCCAGAGGTGAAGATTTATATATAGGAAGTTGTCATACGGTCACCGGAAAGGTTCGGGGGCATATCGGTATTGTACCGGGGCCACTGGAGGGGTTCCGGGGGTCCATCGGGAGGGGCCACCTCTCCCGGAGGGCCTCATGGGCCATAGAGGAAAGGGAACCAGCCCCAAGTGGGCTGGGCGCATCCCCCCCTTGGGCCCATGCGCCTAGGGTTGGGGGGAAACCCTAGAGGGGGCGCCCCCTTGCTTGGGGGGCAGGCCACCCCCTTGCCCCCCCCCTCTAGATCTCATCTAGAGGGGGCCGACCCCCTTCCTCCTTCCCCTATAAATAGAGGGGCAAGGGGAGGGCTGCACAACACATCAAAGGCGC
Source organism: Triticum aestivum (assembly GCF_018294505.1). Taxonomy (NCBI): domain Eukaryota; kingdom Viridiplantae; phylum Streptophyta; class Magnoliopsida; order Poales; family Poaceae; genus Triticum; species Triticum aestivum. The sequence goes on along the minus strand of NC_057794.1, from coordinate 68,330,503 downwards.
AGCCCCTCCCCTCCCCAACACCTCTCCTCCTCCGTTAAGAGCTTGGCGAAGCCCTGCCGGAGTACTGCCGCTCCACCACCAGCACGCCGTCGTGCTGCTGTTGGAGCCCTCTTCCTCAACCTCTCCCTCCTCCTTGCTGGATCAAGGCGCGGGAGATGTCTCCGCTCCGTACGTGTGTTGAACACGGAGGTGCCGTCCGTTCGGCGCTAGGATCATCGCTGATTTGGATCACGTCGAGTACGACTCCATCAACCCCGTTCTCTTGAACGCTTCCGCTCGCGATCTACAAGGGTATGTAGATGCACTCCTCTCCCTCTCGTTGCTAGATGACTCCATATATTGATCTTGGTGATGCATAGAAAATTTTAAATTTCTGCTACGATCCCCAACACCCAACGAGGAGCAGAAGGAAATGATAAGCGGTTTTCAACAAGGTATTCTCTGCAAGTACTGAAATAAGTGGTAACAGATAGTTTTGTGATAAGATAAATTGTAATGAGCAACAAGTAACAAAAGTAAATAAAGTGCAGAAAGGTGGCCCAATCCTTTTTGTAGCAAAGGACAAGCCGGAACAAACTCTTATAATAGGAAAAGCGCTCCCGAGGACACATGGGAATTATCGTCAAGCTAGTTTTCATCACGTTCATATGATTCGCGTTCGGTACTTTGATAATTTGGTATGTGGGTGGACCGGTGATACGTCCATTTTGCATCATGCTTTTATATCGATATTTATTGCATTATGGACTGTTATTTCACTTTATGTCACAATACTTATGGCTATTCTCTCTTATTTTACAAGGTTTACATAAGGAGGGAGAATGCCGGCAGCTGGAATTCTGGGCTGGAAAAGGAGCAAATATTAGAGACCTATTCTGCGCAACTCCAAAAGTCCTGAAACTCCACGGAACATCTTAAAATAAATAAAGAAAAATCCACACCAGGCGTCCCCCCCCTAGGGCGCGCCCCCTACCTCATGGGCCCCCTGGTGGCTCTCCGAAGTCCATCTTCTCCTATATGAAGTCTTTCGATGAGAAAAAATAGGAAGGAACTTTTCGGGATGAGACTCCGCCGCCACGAGGCGGAACCTTGGCGGATCCAATCTAGAGCTCCGGCAGAGCTGTTCTGCCGGGGATACTTCCCTCCGGGAGGGGGAAATCATCACCATCGTCATCACCAACGCTCCTCTCATCGGGAGAGGGCAATCTCCATCAACATCTTCACTAGCACCATCTCATCTCCAAACCCTAGTTCATCCCTTGTATCCAATTCTTGTCTCAAAGTCCGGGATTGGTGCTAGTAGGTTGCTAGTAGTCTTGATTACTCCTTGTAGTTGATGCTAGTTGGTTTATTTGGTGGAAGATCATATGTTCAGATCCTATATGCATATTATTACCCCTCTGATTATGAACATGAATATGCTTTGTGAGTAATTACGTTTGTTCCTGAGGACAAGGGAGAAGTCTTGCTATTAGTAGTCATGTGAATTTGGTATTCGTTTGATATTTTGATAAGATGTATGTTGTCTAGCCTCTAGTGGTGTTATGTGAACGTCGACTACATAACACTTCACCATTATTTGGGCCTAGAGGAAGGCATTGGGAAGTAATAAGTAGATGATGGGTTGCTAGAGTGACAGAAGCTTAAACCCTAGTTTATGTGTTGCTTCATAAGGGGCTGATTTGGATCCACATGTTTCATGCTATGGTTAGGTTTACCTTAATACTTTTGTTGTTGTTGCGGATGCTTGCAATAGAGGTTAATCATAAGTGGGATGCTTGTTCAAGTAAGAACAGCACCCAAGCACCGTTCCACCCACATATCAAATTATCAAAGTATCGAATGCGAATCATATGAACGTGATGAAAACTAGCTTGACAATATTCCCATGTGTCCTCAGGAGTGCTTTTCCTATTATAAGAGTTTCTTCTGGCTTGTCCTTTGCTACAAAAGGATTGGGACACCTTGCTGCACTTTATTTACTTTTGTTACTTGTTGCTCGTTACAATTTATCCCGTCACAAAACTATCTGTTACCACTTATTTCAGTACTTTCAGCGAATACCTTGCTGAAAACCGCTTATCATTTCCTTCTGCTCCTCGTTGGGTTCGACACTCTTACTTATCGAAAGGACTACGATAGATTCCCTATACTTGTGGGTCATCAAGACTCTTTTCTGGCGCCGTTGCCGGCAGTGTAGCGTCTTTGGTATGTGGAATTTGGTAAGGAAAAAATTTATATAGTGTGCTGAAATTTACTATCACTTGTTGCTATGGAAAGTAATTCTCTAAGGGGCTTGTTTGGGGTATCTTCACCCTGTCCAGTAGAGCAAAGAGTTGCCCCTCAACCTACTGAACCTATTGAAAATGAAACTCCTTTTGAATTTCCTTCGGGTATGATGGAAAGACTGCTAGCTAACCCTTTTACAGGAGATGAAACAAAGCATCCTAATGAGCACTTAATATATGTGGATGAAGTTTGTGGATTATTTAAGCTTGCAGGTATACCCGATGATGTTGCTAAGAAGAAGGTCTTCCCTTTATCTTTTAAGGGAGACGCATTGATATGGTATAGGCTATGTGATGATATGAGATCATGGGACTATAAAAGATTGAAGTTGGAATTTCATCAAAAGTATTACCCTATGCATCTTGTTCATCGTGATCGCAATTATATATATAATTTCTGGCCTCGCGAAGAAGAAAGCATCGCTCAAGCTTGGGGGAGGCTTAAATCAATGTTATATTCATGCCCCAATCATGTGCTCTCAAAAGAGATGATTATTCAAAAAAATTATGCTTGGCTTTCTGAAAACAATCGCACCATGCTCGATACTTCTTGTGCTGGCTCTTTTATGATGAAGACTATTGAATTCAGATGGAATTTATTGGATAGAATTAAACGCAACTCTGAAGATTGGGACCTTGACGAAGGTAAGGAGTCAGGTATGACACCTAAGTTTGATTGTGTTAAATCTTTTATGGATACCGATATTTTCTGTAAGTTTAGCACTAAATGTGGACTTGACTCTGAGATAGTAGCTTCTTTCTGTGAATCTTTTGCTACTTATGTTGATCTCCCTAAGGAGAAGTGGTTTAAATATCATCCTTCCATAGAAGTAAAAGTAGCTGCACCTATTAAAGTTGAAGAAAAGACTGTCACTTATAATGATCCTATTGTTCCTACTTCTTATATTGAGAAACCACCTTTCCCTGTTAGAATAAAGGATCAGGCTAAAGCTTCAACTGTTGTTCGTAAAAGCAATATTAGAACTTATACACCTCCTGAGCAAGTTAAAGTAGAACCTAATATTGCTATTGTTAAAGATCTCTTGTCTGATAATATTGATGGGCATGTTATTCAGTTCGAAGGTGAAACTGCTAGAATTGCTAAACCTTGTGATAAAGATAAACATAGACCTATGGTAGGCGTGCCTGTTATTTCTGTTAAAATAGGAGATCATTGTTATCATGGCTTATGTGATATGGGTGCGAGTGCTAGTGTTATACCACATACTTTATACGAAGAAATTAAGAATGAAATTGCACCTGCTGAGTTAGAAGGTATTGATGTCACAATTAAACTCGCCAATAGAGATACTATTTCACCAATTGGAATTGTTAGAGATGTTGAAGTCTTGTGTGGGAAAACTAAATATCCTGCTGATTTTCTTGTTCTTGGTTCCCCACAAGATAGCTTTTGTCCCATTATATTTGGTAGACCCTTCTTAAATATTGTTAATGCTACCATAGGTTGCACAAAGAATGTTTTTACTATTGGCTTTGATAATATGGTTCATGAGTTTAATTTCGCTAAATTTAGTAAACAACATCGTGAGGAAGAATTACCTAGTAAGGATGAAATTATTGGTCTTGCTTCTATTGTCGTACCTCCTAGTGATCCTTTAGAACATTATCTGCTAGACCATGAAAATGATATGTTCATGAATGAAAGAAGGGAAATAGATGAAGTATTCTTTAAACAGGAACCTATTCTGCATCACAATTTGCCTGTTGAAATTTTAGGGGATCCACCTCCACCCAAGGGTGATCCCATGTTTGAGCTTAAACCTTTGCCTGATAATCTTAAATATGCTTATCTTGATGAAAAGAAGATATATCCTGTTATTATTAGTGTTAACCTTTAAGAGCATGAAGAAGAAAGATTATTGAAAACTCTAAAGAAGCACCGTGCTGCTATTGGATATACTCTTGATGATCTTAAGGGCATTAGTCCCACTCTATGTCAACATAAAATAAATTTGGAAGCAGATGCCAAACCAGTTCGTGATCCTCAACGACGTCTGAATCTTAAAATGAAAGAAGTGGTAAGAAAAGAAATACTAAAGCTTCCGAAGGCAGGTATAATCTATCCCGTTGCTGATAGTGAGTGGGTAAGTCCTGTCCATTGTGTCCCTAAGAAGGGAGGTATTACTGTTGTTCCTAATGATAAAGATGAATTGATTCCACAAAGAATTATCACAGGTTATAGGATGGTAATTGATTTCCGAAAATTAAATAAAGCTACTAAGAAAGATCATTAACCCTTACCTTTTATTGATCAAATGCTAGAAAGATTATGCAAACATACACACTATTGCTTTCTAGATGGTTATTCTGGTTTCTCTCAAATACCTGTGTCGGCTAGAGATCAATCAAAGACTACTTTTACATGCTCTTTTGGTACTTTTGCATATAGACATATGCCTTTTGGTTTATGTAATGCACCTGCTACCTTTCAAAGGTGCATGATGGCTATATTCTCTGACTTTTGTGAAAAAGATTTTTGAGGTTTTCATGGACGACTTTTCCATCTATGGTTCCTCTTTTGATGATTGCTTGAGCAATCTTGATCGAGTTTTGCAGAGATGTGAAGAAACTAATCTTGTCTTGAATTGGGAAAAGTGCCACTTTATGGTTAATGAAGGTATTGTCTTGGGGCACAAAGTTTCTGAAAGAGGTATTGAAGTTGATAAAGCCAAGGTTGATGCTATTTAAAAGATGCCATGTCCCAAGGACATCAAAGGTATAAGAAGTTTCCTTGGTCACGCCGGATTTTACAGGAGGTTCATTAAGGACTTCTCAAAAATTTCTCGGCCTCTGACTAATTTATTGCAAAAAGATATACCATTTGTCTTTGATGATGATTGTGTAGAAGCATTTGAAATACTTAAGAAAGCATTACTCTCTGCACCTGTTGTTCAGCCACCTGATTGGAATTTACCCTTTGAAATTATGTGTGATGCTAGTGATTATGCTGTAGGTGCTGTTCTAGGGCAAAGAGTTGATAAGCAATTAAATGTTATTCATTATGCTAGTAAGACTCTAGACAATGCTCAAAGAAATTATGCTACTACTGAAAAAGAGCTTTTAGCAGTTGTATTTGCTTGTGATAAGTTCAGATCTTATATTGTTGATTCTAAAGTAACTATTCAAGCTGATCATGCTGCTATTAAATATCTTATGGAAAAGAAAGATGCTAAACCTAGACTTATTAGATGGGTTCTCTTGCTACAAGAATTTGATTTTCATATTGTTGATAGAAAGGGAGCTGAGAACCCCATTGCAGACAACTTTTCTAGGTTAGAGAATATTCTTGATGACGCACTACCTATTAAGGATAGCTTTCCTGATGAACAATTAAATGTTATAAGTACTTCTCGTAGTACTCCATGGTATGCTGATTATGCTAAATTTATACCACCTAGCTTCACATACCAGCAAAAGAAAAAGGTTTTCTATGATTTAAGGCATTACTTTTGGGATGACCCACATCTTTATAAAGAAGGAGTAGATGGTGTTATTAGACGTTGTGTACCTGAGCATGAACAGGAACAGATCCTACGCAAGTGTCACTCCGATTCTTATGGAGGACACCACGCTGGAGATAGAACTGCACATAAGGTATTGCAATCTGGTTTTTATTGGCCTACTCTTTTTAAAGATGCCCGTAAGTTTGTCTTGTCTTGTGATGAATGTCAAAGAATTGGTAATATTAGTAGACGTCAAGAAATGCCTATGAATTATTCTCTTGTTATTGAACCGTTTGATGTTTGGGGCTTTGATTATATGGGACCTTTTCCTGCCTCTAATGGATACACACATATTCTAGTTGCTGTTGATTACGTTACTAAGTGGGTAGAAGCTATTCCAACTGGTACTGCTGATCATAACACTTCTATTAAAATGCTTAAAGAAGTTATTTTCCCGAGGTTTGGAGTCCCTAGATATTTAATGAGTGATGGTGGTTCACACTTTATTCATGGTGCTTTCCGTAAAATGCTTGCTAAATATGATGTTAATCACAGAATTGCATCTCCTTATCACCCACAATCTAGTGGTCAAGTAGAGTTGAGCAATAGAGAGCTCATATTAATTTTGCAAAAGACTGTTAATAGGTCTAGAAAGAATTGGTCCAAGAAACTTGATGATGCATTATGGGCTTATAGAACTGCATACAAAAATCCTATGGGTATGTCTCCGTATAAAATGGTTTATGGAAAAGCATGTCACTTACCTCTCGAACTAGAACATAAGGCATATTGGGCTATTAAAGAGCTTAACTATGATTTTAAACTTGCCGGTGAGAAGAGGTTATTTGATATTAGCTCACTTGATGAATGGAGAACCCAAGCTTATGAAAATGCCAAGTTGTTTAAAGAAAAAGTTAAAAGATGGCATGACAAAAGGATACAAAAGCGTGAGTTTAATGTAGGTGATTATGTATTACTATACAACTTTCGTTTAAGGTTTTTAGCAGGAAAACTTCTCTCTAAATGGGAAGGCCCCTATGTTATCGAAGAGGTCTATTGTTCCGGTGCCATAAAGATTAACAACTTCGAGGGCACAAATCCGAAGGTGGTAAACAGTCAAAGAATCAAACATTATATCTCAGGTAATCCCATAAATGTTGAAACCAATATTATCGAAACCGTAACCCCGGAGGAATACATAAGAGACACTTTCCAGAACGTTTCAGACTCCGAAAAGGAATAGATATGTGGTACGGTAAGTAAACCGACTCCAAAACAATTTTTAAGGCAATATTTCTCCGTTTTGGAATATTTAGAAAAATAGAAAAATAAGTAGCAGTCCGGGAAGGACACGAGGGCCCCACGAGGGTGGTGGGCGCGCCCTACCCCCTGGGCGCGCCCCCCTACCTTGTGAGCACCTCGTGTGCCTTCCAGACTCCGTTTTCTTGCACCATACGTATTTTGGTCGGTAAAAATTCATTATATATTCTCCCGAAGGTTTTGACTCCCGTATCACGCAATTATTCTCTGTTCTTGTTTTGAGCTGTTTTTCTGACAGATCTAGATTATCATGACGTCCCCAAGTGCTTCCAAGGACAAGTTCTTCGAGAAGGTCATCAACCCTTACCTCGTGGAGGTGCTGCGACACCCTCAAACCATTGAGATGCGTGATGGGTTGTTGCACATCCGCGATGTTGAGGGACCAAAGGGAACCGGAAGCGTGGAGACGAGGCTCGAAGCAATGGATCAACAAGTTTTCAAGTGCCAGGGGATGGTGGAGCGTGGAATCAACGCTAGCCACACGATGCTTGCGGAGTTCTCTAACAACTACAAGCCGGATGCCAAGAACACCGAGGAGGCCATCTTCAAGCTATATGAGAAGATCGAGCACCTCCAAGCCCAAATCTATGACCCGCAATACCAAAACTGTGAGTATGAATATAGATTCAAAAGAATGAGTTTGGCTGCAGATTCGAGGATTCTGGAGACTCGATCATCCTTCTATGATGGTGAACCTATGCCTTGGAAGATGGATGACAAGCCCACGTCATCAACAACACCTCCACCTTCTTCACCAACCAAGAAGATATAATCGCATGGGTATGGGCACTCCCCTTGGCGACTGCCAAGCTTGGGGGAGGTGCCCCGGTATCGTATCACAACACAACTCCTATCTTTACCATTTTTCTTAGTTCGATCCTATTAGTAGTATCTTAATCTAGTAGAATAAAGTTTATGGCATGATCTAGTTTTGAGTTTTGCTTTATGATCTCTCTTTGTAATTGAGTCCGTGAGCTATATATAATAAAGATTAGTGTTGAGTCAAGGGCTTGATTATTTTGCCATGATCTTGGATGAATAAAAGAAAAGAGAAAAGAATAAAAAGAAACAAAAAAGCTCATATTGATCTTATTGAGAGTAATGACTTCACATAGAAGAGTATGATGATTAAAAGTTGTTGGGAGTTGGCAGACATAGCTTTGGTCATTGTTGCAAATTAATAGGAAGTAATAAGGAAAGAGAGGTTTTCACATATAGATATATTATCATTGACATCTTTTATGATTGGGAGCACTCATTAAAATATGACATGCTAAAGAGTTGATGTTGGACAAGGAAGACAACGTAATGAGTCATGTCTTTCTTATATCTGAGATAAAGTATGTTGTCATGGATCCTCTAACTTGTTGAGCTTGCCTTTCCCCCTCATGCTAGCCAAATTCTAAGCACCAAGTAGAAATACTACTTGTGCTTCCAAATACCCTTAAACCAGTTTTGCCATGAGAGTCCACCATATCTACCTGTGGATTGAGTAAGATCCTTCAAGTAAGTTGTCATCGGTGCAAAGCAATAAAAATTGCTCTAAATATGTATGATTGATTGGTGTGGGAGAAATAAGCTTTATACGATCTTGTGATGTGGAAGTAATAAAAGCGACGGACTGCATAATAAAGGTTCATATCACAAGGGGCAATATAAAGTGACGTTCTTTCGCATTGAGATTTTGTGCATCCAACCATAAAAGCGCACGGCAACCTCGGCTTCCCTCTGCGAAGGGCCTATCCTTTCTTATTATCTTCTACCTTATGCAAGAGTCATGGTGATCTTCACCTTTTCTTTTTCATTTTATCCTTTGGCAAGCTCAGCATGTTGGAAAGAACATGATATATATATATATATATATATATATATATATATATATATATATATATAATTGGATGTAGGGGAGCATGAACCATTATTGTTGACATTACCCTTGAGGTAAAAGGTTGTGGGGCAAAACTATAAGCCCCTGTCTTTCTCTGTGTCCGATTAAAACTTCGTAACCACAAGTATTGCGTGAGTGTTAGCAATTATGGAGGACTAAATGATAGTTGAGTATGTGGACTTGCTTTTAAGATCTGACATAGACTCTTTCCGATGTTATGATAAATTGCAACTGCTTCAATGACTGAGATTATAGTTTGTCGGAGCCCAATAAGGTTTATGATTTATACTTTTGCATTGTGAATAGATCATCACTTGAACATAAGTAATCATATGACACAATCTATATATGTTGCTTCTATGAGAATAATCATGATGCCTTCATGTCCGTATTTTCTTTTTATCGACGCCTCTACCTCTAAACATGAGGACATATTTATTGTTATCGGCTTTTCACTTGAGGACAAGCGAGGTCTAAGCTTGGGGGAGTTGATACGTCCATTTTGCATCATGCTTTTATATCGATATTTATTGCATTATGGACTGTTATTTCACTTTATGTCACAATACTTATGGCTATTCTCTCTTATTTTACAAGGTTTACATAAGGAGGGAGAATGCCGGCAGCTGGAATTCTGGGCTAGAAAAGGAGCAAATATTAGAGACCTATTCTACGCAACTCCAAAAGTCCTGAAACTTCACGAAACATCTTAAAATAAATAAAGAAAAATCCATGCCAAAGATGAAGGCTAGGGGGCCCACACCCTGCTCACGAGGGTGGGGGGAGCCCCCCCTAGGGCGCGCCCCCTACCTCGTGGGCCCCCTGGTGGCTCTCCGACGCCCATCTTCTCATATATGAAGTGTTTCGATGAGAAAAAAATAGGAAGGAACTTTTCGGGACGAGACTCCGCTGCCACGAGGCGGAACCTTGGCGGATCCAATCTAGAGCTCCGGCAGAGCTGTTCTGCCGGGGATACTTCCCTCCGGGAGGGGGAAATCACCACCATCGTCATCACCAACGCTCCTCTCATCGGGAGAGGGTAATGTCCATCAACATCTTCACCAGCACCATCTCATCTCCAAACCCTAGTTCATCTCTTGTATCCAATTCTTGTCTCAAAGTCTGGGATTGGTCCTAGTAGGTTGCTAGTAGTGTTGATTACTCCTTGTAGTTGATGCTAGTTGGTTTATTTGGTGGAAGATCATATGTTCAGATCCTATATGCATATTATTACCCCTCTGATTATGAACATGAATATGCTTTGTGAGTAATTATGTTTGTTCCTGAGGACAAGGGAGAAGTCTTGCTATTAGTAGTCATGTGAATTTGGTATTCGTTTGATATTTTGATAAGATGTATGTTGTCTAGCCTCTAGTGGTGTTATGTGAACGTCGACTACATAACACTTCACCATTATTTGGGCCTAGAGGAAGGCATTGGGAAGTAATAAGTAGATGATGGGTTGCTAGAGTGACATAAGCTTAAACCCTAGTTTATGCGTTGCTTCGTAAGGGGCTGATTTGGATCCACATGTTTCATGCTCTGGTTAGGTTTACCTTAATACTTTTGTTGTAGTTGCGGATGCTTGCAATAGAGGTTAATCATAAGTGGGATGCTTGTTCAAGTAAGAACAGCACCCAAGCACCTGTCCACCCACATATCAAATTCTCAAAGTATCGAACGCAAATCATATGAACGTGATGAAAACTAGATTGACGATATTCCCATGTGTCCTCGGGAGCGCTTTTCCTATTATAAGAGTTTGTTACGGCTTGTCCTTTTCTACAAAAGGATTGGGCCACCTTGCTGCACTTTATTTACTTTTGTTACTTGTTGCTCGTTACAATTTATCCCGTCACAAAACTATGTGTTACCACTTATTTCAGTACTTGCAGAGAATACCTTGCTAAAAACCGCTTATCATTTCCATCTGCTCCTCGTTGGGTTCGACACTCTTACTTATCGAAAGGACTACGATAGATCCCCTATACTTGTGGGTCATCAACCGGTGCTTGGGTACTGTCCTTACTTGGACAAGAATCCCACTTATGATTAACCTCTATTGCAAGCATCCACAACTACAACAAAAGTATTAAGGTAAACCTAACCATAGCATGAAACATATGGATCCAAATCAGCCCCTTACGAAGCAATGCATAAACTAGGGTTTAAGCTTCTGTCACTCTAGCAACCCATCATCTACTTATTACTTCCCAATGCCTTCCTCTAGGCCCAAATAATGGTGAAGTGTCATGTAGTCGACGTTCACATAACACCACTAGAGGAGAGACAACATACATCTCATCAAAATATGGAACGAATACCAAATTCACATGACTACTAATAGCAAGACATCTCCCATGTCCTCAGGAACAAACGTAACTACTCACAAAGCATATTCATGTTCATAATCAGAGGGGTATTAATGTAAATATAGGATCTGAACATATGATCTTCCACCAAGTAAACCAACTAGCATCAACTACAAGGAGTATTCAACACTACTAGCAACCCACAGGTACCAATCCCAGACTTAGAGACAAGAATTGGATACAAGAGATGACCTAGGTTTGAGAGGAGATGGTGCTGGTGAAGATGTTGATGGAGATTGACCCCCTCCCGATGAGAGGATCATTGGTGATGATGATGGAGATGATTTCCCCCTCCCGGAGGGAAGTGTCCCCGACAGAACAGCTCCGCCGAAGCCCTAGATTGGTTCCGCTAAGGTTCCGCCTCGTGGCGGCGGAGTCTCGTCCCGAAAGCTTGCTTATGATTTTTTTCTCAACGAAAGACTCCATAAGCAGAATATGGGCATCGGAGGGCCACCAGGGGGCCCACGAGGCAGGGGGCGCGCCCAGGGGGTAGGGCGCGCACCCCACCCTCGTGGCTGATGGGTGGCCCCCCTCTGGTACTTCTTGCGCTCAATATTTTTTATATATTCTGAAACGTGCTCCCGTGAAGTTTCAGGACTTTCGGAGATGTGTAGAATAGGTCTCTAATATTTGCTCCTTTTCCAGCCCTGAATCACAGCTGCCGGTATTCTCCCTCTTCATGTAAACCTTGTAAAATAGGAGAGAATAGGCATAAGTATTGTGACATAATGTGTAATAACAGCCCATAATGCAATAAATATCGATATAAAAGCATGATGCAAAATGGACGTATCAGGTATTTAGTAGCAACGTAATATGATAGTAGTGGTAACGATAGCAAAAGTAATATTTTTGGTTTTATAGTGATTGTAACAGTAGCAACGGAAAAGTAAATAATCGAAGAACAATATATAAAAAGGTCGTAGGCAATGGATCGGTGATGGGGAATTATGTCGGATGCGATCGATCATGCAACAACTATAACATAGGGTGATACAGAACTAGCTCCAGTTCATCAATGTAATGTAGGCATGTATTCCGAGTATAGTCATACGTGCTTATGGAAAAGAACTTGCATGACATCTTTTGTCCTACTCTCCCGTGGCAGCAGGGTCCTATTGGAAACTAAGGGATATTAAGGCCTCCTTTTAATAGAGTACCGGACCAAAGCATTAACACATAGTGAATACATGGACTCCTCAAACTACGGTCATCACCGGTAATGGTCCTGATTATTGTCACTTTGGGGTTAACGGATCATAACACATAATAGGTGACTATAGACTTGCAAGATAGGGTCAATAACTCACATATATTCATGAAAACATAACAGGTTCAGATCTGAAATCATGGCACTCGGGCCCTAGTGACAAGCATTAAGCATAGCAAAGTCATAGCATCATCAATATCAGAACATAGTGGATACTAGGGATCAAACCCTAACAAAACTAACTCGATTACATGATAAATCTCATCCAACCCATCACCGTCCAGCAGGCCTACGATGGAATTACTCACGCACGGCAGTGAGCATCATGAAATTGGTGATGGAGGAAGGTTGATGATGATGATGGCGACGGATTCCCCTCTCGGGAGCCCCGAACGGACTCCAGATCAGCCCTCTCGAGAGAGTTTAGGGCTTGGCGGCGGCTCCGTATTGTTAAACGCGATGAATCCTTCTCTCTTATTTTTCTCCCCGAAAGTGAATATATGGAGTCAAGGTGGATGTCGGTGGAGCGTCAGGGGGCCCATGAGGCAGGTGGGCGCCCCCTCACCCTCGTGGACAGGGTGTGGGCCCCATGACGTGGATTCTTCTTCTAGTATTTTTTATATATTCCAAAAATAATCTCCGTTGATTTTCAGGTCATTCCGAGAACTTTTATTTCTGCACAAAAATAACACCATGGCAATTCTGCTGAATACAGCGTCAGTCCGGGTTAGTTCCATTCAAATCATGCAAGTTAGAGTCCAAAACAAGGGTAAAAATGTTTGGAAAAGTAGATACGACGGAGACGTATCAAGATCTCGCGGGAACGCAAGATAAAATAAATAACAATAAATTGCAGCAAGGTATTTTTGTGTTTTTGGATTAATAGATCTAAAAATAAAAGCAAATAAAAATAGATCTCGAAGGCAACTATAATAAAGAAAAGACCCGAGGGTCGTAGATTTCACTAGTGGCTTCTCTCGGGAAAAATAGCATACGGTGGGTAAACAAATTACCGTTGGGCAATTGACAGAACTTCAAATAATCATGACGATATCCAGGCAATGATCATTATATAGGCATCACGTCCAAGATTAGTAGACCAACTCCTACCTGCATCTACTACTATTACTCCACACATCAACCGCTATCCAGCATGCATCAAGTGTATTAAGTTCATGGAGAGACGGAGTAATGTAATAAGAACAATGACATGATGTAGACAAGATCCATTTATGTAGAAATAGACCCCATCTTATTATCCTTAATAGCAATGATACATACGTGTCGGTTCCCCTTCAGTCACTGGGATCAAGCACCATAAGATCGAACCCATCACAAAGCACCTCTTCCCTTGGCAAGAAAAATCGATCTAGTTGGCCTAACTAAACCAAAGATTCGAAGAAGAAATACGAGGTTGTAAGTAATCATGCATATAATTGATCCAAAGACTCAAATAACTTTCATGGATAAAAACATAGATCTGATCATAAACTCAAAGTTCATTGGATCCGAACAAACACACCGCAAAAAGAGTTACATCATATGGATCTCCAAGAGACCATTGTATTGAGAATCAAAAGAGAGAGAGGAAGCCATCTAGCTACTAACTACGGACCCGTAGGTCTACAGTGAACTACTCACACATCATCGGAGAGGCACCAATGAGGATGATGAACCCCTCTGTGATGGTATCTAGATTGGATCTGTGGTTTCTAGAACTTGCTGCAGCTGGAATTGATTTTTGTTGCCTCCCCTACGGTTTCTAGAATATTGGGGTATTTATAGAGCAAAGAGGCGGTGCGGGAGGCCACCGAGGTGGGCACAACCCACTTGGGAGCGCCTGGGCCCCCAGGCTCGCCCTGGTGGGTTGTGCTCCCGCGGAGCTCCCCTCTAGTACTTGCTTGGCCCAACAAGTGTCTTCTGGTCCAGAAAAAATCTCCAAAAAATTTCGTTGCATTTGGACTCCGTTTGGTATTGATTTTCTGTGAAGTAAAAAACAAGCAAAAAACAGCAACTGGCACTGGGCACTATTGTGATAGCCTAGCTTAATAGGGATGATAGACTACTCATATCAATAAGGAATCCCTTCTTTTCCGGGAGCCCATTCGGACAGAACTCCAAAGTTAAGCGTGCTCAGTTTGGAGAAATTTCAGGATGGGTGACCGACTGGGAAGTTGCTCCCGGGTGCGCACGAGTGAGGACAAAGTGCGTAGAAAAGACTAGTATTGATCTGTGGGGCCAGTCTAGATCCCGCCAGGAGTAACGACCACCGGCGGGTGTGTCCAGGGCGTTACAAGTTGATATCAGAGCCGACCCTCATGGTTACACGGATGTTTGCGGACAGGTGCGCGGTCATGTTGTTCATGACGTTTGTGACCCGTCGTGGCACACGGCATGGCACATGTAGTATGTGATAGCCTGGCTTAATAGGGATGATAGACTACTCATATCAATAAGGAATTCCTTCTTTCCCGGAGCCCATTCGGACAGAACTCCAAAGTTAAGTGTGCTCAGCTTGGAGAAATTTCAGGATGGGTGACCGCCCGGGAAGTTGCTCCCGGGTGCACACGAGTGAGGACAAAGTGCGCAGAAAAGATTAGTATTGATCTGTGGGCCTAGTCTAGATCCCGCCAGGAGTAACGACCACCGGCGGGTGTGTCTGGGGCGTTACAACTATGTCAATAGGTTAGTCCCAAAAAATGATATAAACTTGCTATAAAATGATTGTAAAACATCCAAGAATGATAATATAATAGCATGGAACAATCAAAACATATAGATACTTTGGAGACGTATCACAAGCTTATACACATTATAAATGATCTTGATCTCAAGGCTGAATCCACCTTTTTAGATGCAGATGATCGGGCATCTAAGGCGGAGGCTAAGCAGAGATTGCGAGAGCTTCTGAGAGAAGAAGAGATGAAATGGGCACTGAGAGCTAAAGTGAAGAAGATCGTCCAAGGGGACAATAATACCCAATTTTCCCATATGATTGCAAATGGAAAACACGGAAAGAAGGAAATTTTCCATCTTGAGCAAGATGAGGGTATAATTGTAGGACATGAGAACCTAAAATTGTATATCTCTAATTACTATAAACAACAGTTTAGGGCTCCCGAAGATAACTTTGTGTCTATGGACGAGCACATGGTCGGGGATATTCCTCAGCTCGGGACTGACAAGAATGAGATTTTTATTCACGCCATTCACGGAGAAAGAGGAGTTTGAGGCAATGTCACAAATGAAGAATAATAAGGCGCCTGGCCTGGATGGTTTCCCATCAGAATTTTATAAGAAGTGTTGGCATATTTTTAAAGGCAATCTAGTACTGATGTTCCATGACTTGTTTAGTGGCCATCTGCAACTATTCCACCTAAACTTTGGGACAATAACGTTGTTGCCAAAGAAGGAGGAGGCGATGCGCATTGAGCAGTTTTGTCCAATTTGTCTGCTTAATGTGAGTTTTAAATATATTTTTGCTAAAGTTGGGTCAAACCAACTGATGTGGATTGCACATAGTGTGGTGCTACAAACTCAGACGGCTTTCATGCCAGGCAGAGACATACTTGAGCATGTGGTTGTCCTACATGAAACACTTCATGAGATCCACTCGAAGAAACTGGATGGGGTGGTCTTCAAACTGGATTTCGAGCAAGCGTATGATAAAGTTAAATTGTCGTTCCTACAGCAGGCTTTACGTATGAAAGGATTCGACGATTCCTGGAGGAAGTAGGTCGATTCATTTGTATAAAAAGGCGATGTTGGGATTAAAGTGAATGGTGACATAGGTCACTACTTCCAGGCACATAAGGGTCTAAGATAGGGGGGCCCGATGTCACCTATCTTGTTCAACATAGTAGCGGATATGTTCGCTATTATGATAGGAAGATCTAAAGAGGAAGGCCAAGTATGAGGACTAGATGGTAGGGTGTCCATACTACAATACGCTAATAATACCATCATTTGCGGGGAACATGATTTGGCAAAGGCCAAAAATATGATGTTTGTGGTATGCTTATCCGAATAGTTGTCAGGTTTGAACATTTTTTAAGTTGTTCTGTTTTGGGAGAGCCAAAGATGAACAAGATGCTTATAAACAACTGTTCGGATGTGAACTGGGTACCCTACCGTTTAGTTATCTGGGCATACCAATTCACCATCGCAAGCTATCCGAGAAGGAGTGGAACTGTATTGAAGATCGTTTGAAAATAAACTAGGCTGTTGGAAGGGCAATCTTATGTCATATGGAGGTCGGCTAATACTAATAAACTCAGTGCTCACGAGTATGTCGATGTTCCTTTTGTCCTTCTTTCGTACTTGTAGGGGTATGGAAAAGACTGGACTTCTATCGATCATGATTCTTTTGGCTGAGTGATGAAATAAAGTGGAAGTACAGGCTTACTAAATGGGACATCGTTTGTAGGCCGAAGGACCAGGGTGGTCTTGGGATTGAGAATTTAGAGGTAAAGAATAGATGTCTGCTCAGTAAATGGTTGTACGGACTTTCCGTGGAGACCGAAGGCACGTGGATACAAATTTTATGTAATAAGTACTTATAATCTAAGACTTTGTCCCAGTTTACCGTTAGGCCTAATGATTCACCTTTTTGGAAGGGTTTGATGAGAACAAAAGCAACTTACTTCCATATAACTAAATTCATCATTAGAAAGGGTAATTCGACAAAATTCTGGGAGGATGCGTGGTTAGGGGAGATGCCTTTAGCCACACAATATCCATCTATGTATAACATTATATATCGTAAGGAGGCTTACGTTGCTATAGTGTTATAGTCCAACCCTCTAGGTATTCAATTCCAGAGATCTTTGATAGGAGACCAATGGGAAGCATGACTGCATCTGGTCAGAAGGTTGATGGATGTGAACCTCTCTGATGATCCTGATAGTATTCACTAGAAATTAATTATGAATGATATTTTTCTCAGTGAAATCTATGTATTTGACCTAATTGATTCTGGCCCGATTCCAAAATCGATACATATTTGGAAGACCAAAGTCCAGTTAAGAATCAAAGTCCTAATGTGATTTGTTCACAAGGAGGCGGTTCTGACTAAGGATAACTTGGGAAAGCGTAATTGGGAGGGTAGTCAAAGATGTGGCTCCTGTGATTACGATGAAACAATCAAACACCTCTTTTTCGATTATCCGCTGGCCAAACTGTTTGGCGTTCGGTTCATTTAGCCTTTAATATCACCCCTCCAAATAGTATTCCCATGTTACTTGGGACACGGCTAAATGGAGTAGAGACAAGTATTGCGAGACATATTTGGATAGTCGTATGTGCATTACTTTGGGTTATATGGAACTATAGAAATGACATGGTTTTTAACAGACAAACTTGTATAATATTTTTGCATGTTATATACAGGGCCACTGCTTGTATCCGTATGTGGTCGTTACTCACTCATGTGAAAGCCAGGGAGCCTTTGGTTACTAGGTCTTCCCGATGGGAGATAGTAGCTTGGGATATCTACAACGGGTTTGGATGTCGGTCCAGTAATAGGATAGGTGTTTAGTCACCTTGTTCTATTTTTGCCGGCTGTGGCACATTATGCTTTTTTATTTTTCTTCAGCTCTGAGCGAGCTTATTCTGGACTTTTTGGTCATTTTTCTTAATAATGGGGCTGCATGCATTACTCCGATGCAGAGGCAGGGGGTAATTCTCCTTTTCTAAAAAAGGATATTTCCATACTTGGGTTGTTTGATTTGTAGGAGTGGCCCATAGGAATTTTTGTAAGGATTTCTTTGTGCTATATTTCAAATGTGTTGTCTACTTAAATCTCTTGAAAACAATATTCTTATTTTTATTGAGGAGCACTCAAACGATCTCTCATACAATTTTGGTCATGTGGAATTGAAGTGGGCATGACACTGTAACCATGCATTTCTGCTAGCCTGCATTATTGAAGTTAGGTGAATAAAAGACACTTGTAAACGGTGTATCTTAGGCTCCTTAATGTGAAAAAACATAATTATACTTATCATTTTTGGCCACAACGTGTTATCAAAACAACAAAAAGTAAAGACACTTGTAAACGGTGTATCTTAGGCTCCTTAATGTGAAAAAACATAATTATACTTATCATTTTTGGCCACAACGTGTTATCAACAACAAAAAGTGACTAAGATAACGCTACGTAACCCATAATTACTAATTCATACGAACTGAAGTTTCACAACAAAAATTAATTGGTACTTTACTTCATTTATTAATCACCTGACAAACTGCCATTTCTCATGTAACCGAGTTGCATCATCAAGTTCAGTGGCACGCAACTTCAGATCTACAAAATGTGCAATGCACTGCATAAACAAAAGTTTGCGTATGATACAGCTTGCACTGAGAGCAACTCCAATGAGGCGATCCAAACAGACGACGATTTCGTTTGTTTTTTGTCCGTTTGGGTCGGCTGCCCATCCGGCGTCCATCCTGTTTTAGATATGGGTCGGCAGCGCGCCCAATGCGTCGACCCATATGTGCCGGCGTGGTCAGCTGGCCGCCCTATTTCAACAAATAGCTTAATTTTGCATTGATGAATTTGTATTTAAATATATAGTCAAATAATATAGTTTGAACTGAATAAAATAGCATAGTTTTACAAGCCGAATAAAAATAAAAATGTCTCACATAGTTTTGCAAACGAATAAAAGAAGATACATCTATTGGTTGCCAATATGCATAAGCCCACATATATTCAACCAAATCATTTTGCTGTTGCATGTGAGTTTCCCAATCATGCATGTCATGATGAAATTGGGTGAACTGTTCAAACGTTGCCGCTCCTCCATGCTCAGACACAACATTCTCACCCTGAAACTGAAACCCTTGATCGTACAGACGTTCCGGGCGCTCGTCTTCTACGATCATATTGTGCATGATCACACAGGCAGTCATCACCTCCCACAGTTTCTGCGTGCTCCAGGTATTAGCAGGATACCGAACGATGCCCCATCGAGATTGCAAAACACCAAAGGCACACTCGACATCCTTCCTAGCACTCTCTTGCTCTTGGACAAATCTTTTCCTCTTCTCTCCGACAGGGTTGGTGATTGTCATACAATAGTGGTCCACTGAGGATAGATACCGTCACCCAGGTAGTATCCTTTGTCGTAGTTGTAGCCGTTGATAGTAAAGTTCACCGGTGGGCTGTTGCCTTCGGCAAGCCTAGCAAACACCGGCGAGCGCTGAAGCATGTTGATATCATTGTGTGATCCAGCCATGCCAAAGAAAGAGTGCCAGATTCAGAGATCTTGAGACGCCACAGCCTCTAGTATGACAGTGCAAGCCCTGACATGGCCCTTATACTGCCCTTGCCAAGCAAAAGGGCGGTTCTTCCACTCCCAGTGCATGCAGTCTATACTGCCAAGCATCCCTGGGAAGCCCCTGCTGGCATTCATCGCCAACAAACGGGCTGTATCTTCAGGAGTCGGCTCTCTCAAGTACTCAGTATCAAACACAGCAATAACAGCCTTGCATAATTTATACAGGGACTCTAGGCATGTAGACTCGCTCATACGGACGTACTCGTCAATGAGATCACCGGGCACTCCGTATGCAAGCATTCGGATGACGGCTGTGCATTTCTGATAAGAGGAGAAACCAATCTTGCCAACGACATCCTCTTTGCACTCGAAATAGTCATCATAGCCGACCATCCCCTCTCTAATACGGTTGAAAAGATGCCTACTCATATGGAAACGGCGGTGAAATTTTTGATATTTAAACAACGGGTTTGTTGTATCAAAGTAGTCCTTCCAAAGAAGGAAATGCCCGCTCTCTCGGTTGCGATTCAACGCCGGAAGGTGGCCCGGAATGGAGCCACGAAACAACGGCCGCTGGCTGTTGAGGTGGTGATGGACCAACACGGCATCCAATATCTCCACCTCGTCATCGGACGACGAATCGTCGGAGTCGCAAAGGAAATTGTGCAAAAGCAACCCGTCGGCGGAGTCCATTTAGTACCTTGGCAAACTGTCGAACAGCTTGCGGGCGTCGACGAAGGAGATGGCCGGCGAAGGGAGTCGCGTCGCGGACGGACCAGCTAGCTGTCCTGCCGTCGTCCGACGAGTGGGTCGGCGTCTGACGAGCGTGCCGGTGAGGATCTGGCCAGGGCGGCGATGCGGCTTCTTGGTCGCGGGCGACTGTGTGGTGGGGGGGGGGAGCGGGGCTGGGTAGCAGTCGGCTCCCAGGCGGTGGCGGGCGATGTGAGAGTGGGTGGCGTTGCTGGGCGGATGTGGAGACGCCGGCAGCTGGTAGAGTCGCCGGCAAAAATGGGCGGTGACATCGGCGACGAAGAAGGCGGGCGAGGATTGCTGTTGGATGGGAAGATGCCAATGTGCCACCAACCAGCGTGCCCTGGGAAGAACAAGGCAGGCGCGGGCGCGTCCGTCTCGTGTCCACGCCGACGTAAATCCGACTTAAAAATGAGCCGAAAATAAATCGCCCGTGGATAGAAGGCGAACGCGCGTTCGATTCGATCGACGAGCGGACGAAATGGGTCGTCCATTGAAATTGCTCTGAGGGTGCCGGTACTGTAGCAGTACGCGCATGATATCCAGCCGGCCAATAGCCAGCTACCGGCACATCACACTGTCCTATGGGCGTTGAGATCCAGATATAGGGCAACGCAGACCATACACGAGATCAGAGATGAACTACACGCACGTTGTGCGCAAAAAAAAGAAGAAAAGGAGTTGTCCATGCGGCAAGGTCTCCACCGTCGATCTGAGGGAAATATTCAGCGGGCCATGCAGTGGGGCCTGGCACGTGCGACTCCACGTGCCACCATGTGGGCGCCAAGGTGACAGGTCCACGTCGTCCTGGCCGGCGAATTAGCATTCGACACCCGATCGACGCCGGCCAACGGCGACGCGCGCGAACGTCGGAGGTTAGGCCGGCGTGTACGGCCAGGAATTTCTCTTTCCCCCGGCGTGTGAGCGAGCGGGGCGCACGTCTCCCGCGTACGGCGTGGGAGATTGTTCCGGCCCAGGTGGGATGGATAGCGAGCTCGCGGCGGAGCGCCATGCACTCGATCTCTCTCCTGTGCATGCATGTTGACGTCGCCGTGGAATGTAGTACGTGCGGGAGCTGCGCACGTGATTTTGACGGCTCAGCCGCGAGTGCGTGCGATTACGAATTGTAGGCATTAAAGAAAAATATTCTGCACACATTCAAAAAAATTATCAGAATTTTATTAAAACATACTATACATTTCAGTTTTACCAGATGGGAGCATGGTACTCCCTCCATAAACTAATATAAGAGTATTTAGATCACTAATAGTGATCTACTTCATCTCGCGTCAGGACGCACGCTGGCAGCGCCCTACTTCACCTCGCGTCGTCTCGCTGGCCAATGGTAGTGGTCATCTTCGTCGTCAGAGATGGCCAGCCAGAGGCTTGGTGATCGGATCTCGAGATCCATCATCTAGTCCCGGCTGCGAGTTGGGGAGACATGGTTGCCGGTGAAAAATCGAGCCGTTGGTAGGCGATCGCGGCGTTCTACGTTGTTACCTTGATGGAGGCATCGTCGTGTAACTACTGTCCAGCCACTCGTGCTGCTCTTGGGGAAACCCTAGGATCTGGTGTTCCAGATTGGACGATGGCGGCACTGCGGTGTCGTTTCTCTCTTGGGAGCATCGTTTGTGGAGCAGCGCTGGAAGTCAGAGGCAGGAGGTGGAGCGGCTTCGTCTTGCACGGAGCTTCGGTGGAGATGTTAAGTCATGCCTGACCGACAGGTGCTACGCTTTGTCATGCCTGGTCAGCAGGTGCTACGCACGACAGATCTTCCAAAGACTTCAAGCTATGCCGGTTGGTGATACTTGGCAGCATGGTGCTGAGGTGTATCAGTGGCGACCGCGACGTGCACAGCTGTTTGCGCGCAGGAAGGAGGTGTCGTTGGGCGCCGTGGTGGCGTCGATGATAGCTAAACGGAGTAGGTTGATGCACCAGTACAGTTCTGAAGATGGAGCGGTGGCAGTTGGCGGCGGCGGCCTCTGAGAGCACGCCGGACCGGCGAGACCCATGCCCGGCAGGCGTCCTGGATGGGTCCTCAGGTCTTAGATATTAGGTTTGGCTGTGATGTCTGTTTGGTATTAGGCTCAGACTATCTGCGCCCTTCATCAACTGGATAGGTGTAGTGACAGTTTGTTGCTTAGATGGCGGCTTTAGTCTTACTGTGGTATTACTTTGTAAGGTCTTGTGAGAATAATTAATAAAGTGGTTGTATGCATCGTCCAGATGCAGAGGCCGGGGATCATCCTTCTTTTCTAAAAACAAACTAATAGTGATCTAAACACTCTTTTATTAGTTTACGAAGGGAGTAGCATTTAAGCCATGGAAGCTCTCTATATTGTCACGTTTGTGTGTTTGTTTTGTTTGACACATTTTGAACACCTCTCACGAGGTTGCCCTATTTCTTCAATAGTCTGGGTCACTGTCCTCGATTGGTACACAGGAGTGGGGAGGAAATTCATCATAGCAGCTTATCATTAGGATAAGTCTTTACCCTATATATTATGTGATATAAACTTGGTAACATTAAATTTGCATTCCATATTACTTAATTGTGGTTACAGTTTTGTACCACCAAAGCTGCATGTTAACAGTGTTAGTGTACTTGGCCAAAAGCTTGTCCTAATGGACCTAATATGATAGGCAATCTTCAACAAAGGAAGTGTTTTTTCAAGACTCATTCCATACCATTTTGGAGGCTGCCTTCTTACCCCAAGGAGGAGATTGTCGAGAAGTTGATGACTTTTTCATTTCTCACGTAAATAACATATATTTCTGTTTTCCCTTGTCCTAAATCGATAGAATGACTGCTTTTCCGTACAAAACCTTACTTTTCTGTAACCACGGGATATGATTTTTTTTACTAAATTTCATGAAACGTGTCCATACATAAATGCATAGGTTTTGAAAATGCATTCTAGATAAAGAAGCTATTTTTTTAACACAGTATAGACACAAACGCTCATACATACACGCATACACTCACCTCTATGAACCCGCACACACGCCTTATCCCTATCAGCACCTTTGAGAGACTAAGTCGACATATCATCTTGAGATTTACGAAGTCACCATAGGTTCCTCATCGACAGCGAGAACGTCTGCTCTCACTGAGAGCGCATGGCCAAAAATTTCTGAAATAAATTCAAGAATAATGCGAGCACCGGGACTTCAACCCTGATGGGCTGGGGATATCATTGTCCCTCTAACCATCCAACCACAGGTTGAGTCAAAGTGCTCGCTCTAATGATGACATTCTTCTCATTACAAGAAAGATCCACGGCTCTGCAACTAAATGGTGATTCCCATGCCATAAAAACAAAAGTGATCCCCACCTCTCCAATGATGTCCTCATTCTTTCCTTAGTTTTCCATATGTGCGTCATTGAATTAGGTTGAACATCTGGTAGGAAATACTCTAAATAGAACACCATGACATAAAATTGAGGGGCAAATCAATTGAACATGTGAAGTAGTCCCGTCGAGAATAATTTCATCGGTGCCCCGTAGCATTATGTTAGTCACGCATGATTTTTTTTTTGTTTGTGTAGTGAAACGACATCTCAGATCACCAGGGGTCTCTTGACATGACTTTTACTGAGTTTTGGGCCCCTAACATAAACGCCTTATGATCGATAGATGATCATGCTTATATGTGAAAGAGCTTGAAATAGATAACTTGACAACTTATGATCGATAGACAATCAGGGCAAGATGCGATATATCTGTCTGGCTTCTGTTTTCTGGTTACGACGTGTGTAAAACTTGGATCCTCTCGCATGATGTTGGCATTATTTGTATAGTCGGAGTATTGGAGACTTCGTTTTCTCCGAGTAGGACTTCAAACCATACATGAGTGGGACTCACGGTCTCTTGCCAAGTACTTGTCAAGACTCCTCAGGGAACCCAGGGGTGTGCCAAGTAGATCAATGCAACCTGTATACGATATACATGACTCATGGAGACAGTAGTATGACTATCCATCGCCAACTCAAATCAAGATTACTCAAAATAAGGAATTTAGTGCGTGGACCCATTGGTATTTGTAAGACATACCTTGTGTAGGTTGTTCATTCATGTTCAATCTATGAATTGAATACTGAAGTACGACACCCACATGTGTTCGCATTAGGGGCTCAAATCTTCATTTACTTCCCAAAATATAAGTCATATTTCATTGCTCTACGACATATGTTCTTATGTTTGGCCATGTGTGGTATTGGTAATACATATCTTGCATAGGTTGTCCATCCATGTTCAATCTACGATTGGAACACTGATGTGGAACCCTATCTTGCATACATATCTTGCACATGTTCTCCTTGGGGATTAAACTCTTCTTCCTCCCAAAAATATAAGTCATATTTGTATTGTTCTAAGTCATATCTTCTTAAGTTTGACCATATTTTGTGTTGGTAAAACATATCTTGGGTAGTTGTCCATCCGGATTCAATCTACGAACTGAACACTGATGTATGATACTCACACATGTTCGCCTTAGAGCCTAAACTCATCTTCTCCAGAAAATATAAATCATGTGAGTATTTGTTTTGTTCTAATTCATATTTTCTTAAGTTTGACCAAATTTATAGATATCAATATCAATACAATAGGTACATCATGAAACATGTATTCATAGTCTATTTATTTGATATTAGACATCGACACTTTTTATAGACTTGGTCAAACTAAAAGAATTAGGACAAAACTAATGAGGCTTACATCTTGGGAAGCAGAGTATGCCCCATGATTTATGACGTATGCTAGCTTCATTTCAATGAATAAGGCACGTGCGGATCTTGAGATTCAACTTTGACATCAATTAGACCAATAATATACAAGTTATATGACTTAAAAGTTATGCCATTAAAACCTTATTTGAATATGAATCCAACAAATATAACTTTTATGGCACATAACTCACACTTTGTTGCTTACATTAATGGTCAAATTTAAATGTACAAACGTGTGCATGCTTTATTCGCTGAAATGGTTTTTTTTTAAGCACTGGCCGTAGAACAATTGTTCTACAGTATTTATTCGCTGAAATGGTGGGTGTACGTATGATTTATTAGAGAGATCTTCGTCATAGATCTGATTTTTATTTCTGGGTTAGTTTTGATTTTTTTTTATGATAGGACGAGTTGGGTGCGGTAATGCCATGGTGTGAAAACCACCCTCATGGCATGTGTGTGGGCGTGTCGATCTTGTGTTGTCCTCGTAATTATATATTCAAATAAACGAGATAAATATAAAGAAATGCACTGGTTCATGTATATGACCGAATGGAAATTATATATATATATTTAAATAACTCGTATCATCACCAGTTCACATAATCGGATTACAAATGAAATGAAATTAGAGGAAAAGCCAACACCGCATTGTTCGCATGTACGCATGCGCGGGTGCAACTGAGGTGATGCTAATATCGATCTCCCTCATGCCTTCTCCCCATCAGTAGAGGAAATATGCGATGAAGGAGACGCCGGCGGCGAGGGCGGCGGCGGGGGCGGCTGCCACGGTGTTGGCGTCGCTGGCGGGTGCTGCTTCGGAGGCCACGACGGCGGTGGCCGAGGCAGCGACCATGAGGGCGGCGAAGGCGATCTTCTTCATCTCCATCGTAGATTGGTAGTTGAGCTTGGATCCAGATGGCTTATTCTTCACTTTGCTGCGAGATGGAGCTTATTGCTTTGATCTTATTGCGCTTCATGATGAAATGCAAGGGAAATGGCTTGATTTATAGGCCGGGACGGTTTGGATACGAGTGGTTAAGAGCAGGATTAGCTGCATGTATGGACGATACTGCGTTTGATTAGTTCTGGCTGGAGAGAAGGTCAAAGGGAGAGCAAAAATAGGCATCTATATATAGTGTACGTTTATGGGAGGCACTAAGTGTTTCCCTTTATTTTTCCTGGACGTATAGTTGACGGTTAATTCTGTTCGGGTTCTCCTGCCGCAGATATCAGAAAGGGCACCGATAGGCGCCGGTGCGCCGGCCGAATCGTTCGGCCGGTCCAGCCCGGACCGTTCGATTTGAGCC